>NC_046659.1:5158940-5168816 GCF_010883055.1 Belonocnema kinseyi | reverse complement strand
AAATAATGCCAAATTCTGCTGGGAAGTTGTCACACGAATTCGTTTTTGGTCCACTGTGAGCAAACGCGGCACCCATTGCGCGCAAAGCTTCTTCATGCCCAAGACTGAATGCACGATATTGCCCACACGTTCCAATGATATGCCTACAGCATTAGCTACCTCTCTCAATTTAATTTTGGGATCATTCAACATCATATGGATTTTTTCGACATTTTCTGGTGTAGTGACCTCTTTTGGGCGCCCAGATCGTTCAGCATCAACTGTGCTCGTACGGCCACAACGAAACTCGGTAAACCACTTATGAATCGTTCCAATCGACGGTGCAGAGTCCGGGTAATACTTATCCAGCTTGGCCTTGGTCTCGGATATCGTTTTCTTGCAGAAATAGTAGTGTTTGATCAAAACTCGAAACTCAGATTTTTCCATATGAAAAAAAACTTGGAGGTTAGTCGCTTCTCAGTGCTGTAACTTGTAAATGCGTAAACATAAATGGCTGAAGTTTTGATAGGCGTCATTTGAAGGATCGAGCTCGACGAAAATGGTTCACATTAGTGAATACTAATGCCATCTCTTAGATTTTTCAGGTACTTATCAGACTGCCTAGTATTTCATCAAAATGATTAGAAATACATGAAATACTATTAATGGGTTGACATAGAATTGCTTTATATTTTTATCAATTGAAAAATGCACTGTTGTTCCTGTTCTTCTTGCATGTGAACATAATAAGCAAGGCAAGCAAACAACGTTTAAGTTCGCCGGTTTCCTTCATTTCAAAAATATCACCCAATTTCTGTCCACAATCCCAGATCATTTTTAAATCCTTGCACATCAACAGAATGTCATCTGCATAGATGATAATTATTATTAATTATTCCTCTTCACTAATCAAATAGTTGCAGGGATTCGCTCTTGTCGGTTTCCCTTCTAAGGCCTGTAATTCTACAACCAAGTGTTTGTATCAAGCTCGGTCAGCTTTCTTCAAACCATTAAGGCCTTTCTTCATGTGGCACACCTTATCGCCTCGTCTCATTTGCTATATCACTTTGGCCCTGTTAACCTACTCATCCTGATTCCGCTTTCTATTGATGATGTAATGGAGAACTTCGTCTAGTTTTTCGAATGGATCCTAGATGCGCGACTGGTGCATACGTCTCGTGGAGGTCCTTGTCATGATTATGGCTTTCCTTTAGGAAAATCGACATCACTCACTTGCCATGGCTGTCATCCATTCATTTGATTCTTGACTAGCTAATATACGAGTAACCGCAAACATCTTGGTGCGCCCACAGGAGCTGGAACATTATATCCAAGAAAATCCTCACCATTCGATGAGTTTTCTTTATCGTAGCCAACCTCATCGCTCGAAATCTCTTTCACGTCCTCATTGACCGAATGGTCGGAGTCTTCATTATTGCAGGCGATGTTGCAGAGGATGTTCGCTGATGATATTCTCCAGGACGAAAATCATTGCAACCTTTGGTCGAACGAATTGCAGTATCCTCCAAGAAAATGACATCCCTAAATGTGTCAACCTTCCTTTTATCCTTCAGCCACACACGGTACGCCTTGGATTCCGCGCTGTATCCTAAGATAATCTTCTTCTGCTCGCGGCTCGATTTTTCCTAAAACTGGTGATCTTTACTTTACTCTAACACTTCAACACCAAAGCGTTTAAACTATGACACATCTGGAGGCTTGACAGACCAAACTTCGTATGGCGTATTTCCGTTAAGTTCACAGAACTTGAGCCCATATTATGCACCCCCAAATGAAATACTTAAGAGAGAAAGAAATGACTGCCCTAGAAATTACGATCGTCGCTCTATTTTTTTCGACAAAATAACTGGAATAAAAAAAAAAGTAACAATTATTTAAATACGTAAGTTGGACTTTCAAGCCTTATTCGGTAAACCGAATTAAATAAAAATCCAATTTTCTTAACTACTCGTGATACGCGTAATTTTACATATACTCCGTGAGATATAACTTTCAATTATATGCACGTTTGTAGTAAAGAGTTCTATTCTGGTAAACTGAAGGTCGGAGGTGTAAAATCGTGAAATACCAAAAATGCATCCTTTTTCATATTTTCTGCGGCCTTTTTCCTATTGTCAAAGAAAAGTATAAATTTTATGTGAAAAAAGAAAATAGTCTTTTTTATAGAGGACAAATTTCAGTACATTTTTCTACAGAACCTTAGTTTTACTAATATCAAGCGTTTCCGAAATAAGTGTGAAAACACACGATTGCTGCCATTTTTTAATATGAAATGTTTTAGCATTGTTTAATCGATTCATATTTTTTTATATAATAATTAACAGCCTATGGAGAAGGGTTTTCGCTAATACTCAGCCTGTTACCATTTTTTCCGTTAGAAAAACCTCCACCGCCTGGCTTATAATGGTTTCATTTAATATAAGTACTATATAGATAATATTTCGTTGTGAAGTCTGGAAGTAGCTTTAACCTATTTTTGTCATTAAATCTGATTTTTTTTACAGATTAGAACCTATGGACTTTGAAAGACCCATTTGTACTTGCTGCCTACATTTATCACACTCCAGAACTCGAATTGGTCAATTGAACGATAAAAGTAGAAATAATAAGTATTTAGAAGTTTTGAAAAAGAAGATCAATTTTAATACCACCTGCCTATGTTTGTCAGACGGATCATTATTGGGAATAATGGCTGCCAGACTCGGCGCTAAAGAAGTTATAATATTGGAACCAAATTTTTTATCACGTAAAACAATGGAAATGTTCGTAGAGGCAAATTATTTGTCAAAGCAAGTACAAATTATCGATTCCTTAGAAAATTTTCCAATAAAGAAAAAAGTGGATATAGTCTTCGGTGAACCATCCTTTATCACGTCCATTCTTCCATGGCATAATTTAAGATTCTGGTATCTTAGTTCGAGTTACTTTGTTGGTGCAGAAAAATTTCCAATAAGTGCGGCAATACGAGGTGTTGCAATGGATTTTAAAGATTTACATAAGATTAGATCACCTCTTGGCATCTGCGAAGGCTTCCATTTATCCACTTTTGATAAATTTGTACAGGTGCTTTCATCAAGTTTGTTAAACAATATTTTATTTTACTGTATTTTTAATTTTATTCAAACAAAAATATATTTTGACTGCTCGTTACAGTTGTTATTAAGCTTAACTGCAGTTTTAAATAGCCCTACCTCCAATTTTACCGCCACTTTGTGAAAATCGAACTGAATAGTGCTAAAACATTTTTAACTGTATTTGATATTTTTTTCATTGTATACTGAAAAATAAATGTTTAGGTTCATTAGAAGTGAACCACCCAAGTTGCGACTAAATTGGAGGCATAAGGAGCTACTCCTAAGCAAGCCTTTAAATTGTAATAGACAAATTACAAACAATGAATTAGTATGTAGTGTGTATGCTTGCATTTATATGATGTTATACATATTTTACAGGATTCCTGTGAAAAAAGTGATTCACCAGTAGAAGCGCAACCTTTGTGGGAATATTTCGGACGTGCTCTTAGTTCAACATTTAATTTAGCAAGTTTTGACTTGACTAAAAATGTAAACTCTGAATATCATGTATCTATTTCTGGCAGTACTCGTTTTGAAGTGTGAGTATAGCTTTATACTTTATAGTTTTGATTGAAAATCATAATCATTCAATGTTTTTCGTTGTATGCTTCCTTCTTTCTTTATTGCAATTGGACAATATAGCTGCTTCACTTTTATCTCCTCGTGGTTACTCTACATACATATGCAGGATTGATAAAATTTGACTAAAATTAGTAGAAAAATTCTGATTTAGGGCTATTTTTAAAATACCAGAAATAATCAAAAAGATCTGACAAGAGAGTAAGTTGATTTCTGAAATTTTAATTATCTATTCTCAATGTTTCGATTTCAAATTAATTTTCCTGCCTACTGAATCTAACGCAGAGTTCGGAACACGAAGTGAGGAATTTACTAGCTACCATTTCTCAATGAAATAAAAATTTAATACCACCAAAATTTACGCTCATTGGTTTATTGCACGTTTCGCTGTACCACCAATATTTCTGGTGTTGTCACGTCTATTTTATCTTTCCGAATGTAGAATCAGACAGTTTTGTTTCTATTTATTGACATACTACCATGTATAATGATAACAAACATACTGTTATTTACAATAGATAAGCATAGAAAGACAGCATACTTTCTGAGAAACCGGAACACCCCTGTCCCCGACGAAATAGCGGTAGAGCATCTCTTGGTAGTTTCGAAGGAGCACCAACTAGTGCTATTAAATATTTACAGTGTATATCTGTTGGCGGGAATTTTCACTAGAAGTTTAAGAGTCAGGTGGCTTATCTGAGCGTCAACATGGATTCCGGACCAAGCGCTTCATGGCTGGAGCTATTTAGGAGGTAATTAAATACACAAAAGCCATGGCAAGATCACCACAGGGCGCGCGACGTGTAGATCAGGGTTACCCGTGATAGGAAAAACGCCTTTAACTCGGCAAGGTGGGCAGACTCTCGAGTTCCAGTTCGGAGTCACAGAGTATCTTCTCGTGGTTGTCAACGACTACCTGCATGATAGGAATCCGGTTTATGAGACTGCAGACGGACAGCAAAGGAGAAGGGTCATTGCGAAAGTGGTAGGGCTTCAGGGCTGGGGTCGGATCTCTGGCACGTCGGGTATGACGGAAGTTCTTAGTATCTAACTTCCAGGGTGGCCATGTTGGTTGGGTTTGCTGATGATCTCGCGGCAATAATATATATAATTGCGCTAAACGAGCATTCGGAGGCGAATCATGTCATCTTCAACGCTCTCTCACCAGCTGAGTAAGGACAAGAGCGGTTACATCATACATCTATAATTCATCATTCGTCCGTGGAAGATGACAAAAAACGGCTCCACCGTATATAATGTTAAAACACAACACTATAGTATTAATAACAATTTTTTATATTTATGTGTTTTAGTACAAAAATTTGAAATGTGAAATAATTGAATTTCGCAGACTATTCAATGGTGCGCACGTTTAGCAAGATCTAACGCACATGCTATTCATCCAACGAACAGCTTTGAAAGCAGCCATCAGGATTTCCACACTGTCCAGCCTCATGCCCTATATAAATTGCCCAAAGGCGAATAAAAGAAGGATACTCATGAGTGTCAGAAAGTTGTTATTTGCACCTTAGTATACCTTGATCGAATTTTATGTCAAGAAGTTCCCAGCGTTAGGTACAGAGCGTGTAATGCAAAACGCTCAGTACCTAGAACACATACTATCTGGGTATCGCACCCACGCGGGAGTGACGTACCTCTACATACGTAATGCGGCCTAAAGAGTGCTTTACTACCATCCTTGTCGTTCTTACGACGTTTGCCACAATCCTGTCCAGCCAAACGCTCCGAGGGAGATGGAGCCAATTGTCCAAAACGAGAAGTGCCAAGTTTTCTGGAACTACAATTTTTGGACGGCAGTCTCCGTTCAGCACTCGAGGCCTGACATCGTTTTCCAAAACTTCGAAAAACCAACTATATTCGTGATCGAATTCTCGGCTTTGGTCGACTGCAACATCACTGCCAAGAAGAAGGAAAGGGAGGAGAGGTATCAAGACCTCAAAAGAGAACTGCCACGATTGTACTCAAAATATTCACTTAGAGTAATTGTTCTTGTGATCGGTGCTCTTGAAAAGCTCAAAATGCTGTCATCTTTGGGGGGGGGGGCTTCTTGCACTCGAAGTACACGAGGGTTTCGCCCGTCTGACGTTGTATTTCATCGTGCCCTATAATTATATAATAATATATATAAGAATATATTAGCACTTGATTAGCACTAAATTCCTACGCAAAGCAGATCTTGATATCACTAATAGTTTCCGAGTTTCGCATATCAGACTCACCTGAAGCTAGCATTGCTACATGTTTTTGATCAAAATTACAGGTCACAAAATTTAGTTTTTACAGAATATATTAGCACTTAATTAGCACTAAATTCCTACGCAAAGCAGATCTCGATATTACTAATAGTTTCCGAGTTTCACAACACCAGGGTCAACCTGAAGCCAGCATTACTACACGGTTTTGTTAAAAAAAGTGCCCGGTTTTTTTGTATAGCACAAGTCCAGAGAACTTAATTAGCACTAAATTCCGGCGCAAAGCATATCTTGATATCACTAATAGTTTTCGAGTTTCGCATACCGGAGTCACCTAAAGCCAGCATCACTACACGTTTTTGGTAAAAAAAAAGTGCCCGGATTTTTTGCAAGGCATAAATCCAGAGTATTTAATTAGCACTAAATTCCTGTGCAAAGCAGATCTTGATATCACTAATAGTTTCCGAGTTTCAAAACATCAGAGTCACCTGTAGCTAGCATTACTACATGTTTTTGTTCAAAATTACCGGACACAGAATTTATTTTTTGCAGAATATATTAGCACTTCATTACCACTCAATTACGGCGCAAAGCAGATCTTGATACCACTAATAGTTTCCGAGTTTCACAACACCAGACTCACCTGAAGCCAGCATTACTACACGTTTTTGTTAAAAAAAAGTGCCCGGTTTTTTGTATAGCACAAGTCCAGAGAAATTAGTTAGCACTAAATTCCGACGCAAAGCAGATCTTGATATCACTAATAGTTTGCGAGTTTCACAACACCAGTCACCTGAAGCAAGCACTACTACACGTTTTTGGCAAAAAAAAGTGTTCGGATTTTTTGCAAAACATAAATCCAGAGCACTTAATTAGCACTAAATTCCTGCGCAAAGCAGATCTTGATATCACTAATATTTTCCGAGTTTCGCAACATCCGAGTCACCTGTAGCTAGCATTACTACATGTTTTTGTTCAAAATTACCGGACACAAAATTTATTTTTTGCAGAATATATTAGGACTTCATTAGCACTAAATTCCGGCGCCAAGCAGATCTTGATACCCCTAATAGTTTCCGAGTGTAACAACACCAGTCACCTGAAGCCAGCATTACTACATGTTTTTGATCAAAAATACCGGGCACAAAATTTAGTTTTTGCAGAATATATTAGCACTTAATTAGCACTGAATTCGTACGAAAAGCAGATCTTGATACCACTAATAGTTTCCGAGTTTCACAACACCAGAGTCACCTGAAGCCAGCACTACTACACGTTTTTGTTAAAAAAAGTGCCCGGACTTTTTGCAAGGCATAAATCCAGAGCACTTAATTAGCACTAAATTCCTGCGCGAAGGGGAATTTGATACCACTAATATTTTACGAGCTTCGCATACCAGAGTCACCTGAAGCCAACATTACTACACGTTTTTGTTAAAAAAAAGCGCCCGGATTTTTTGCAAGGCATAAATCCAGACTATTTAATTAGCACTAAATTCCTGCGCAAAGCAGATCTTGATATCACTAATAGTTTCCGAGTTTTACAACATCAGAGTCACCTGTAGCTAGCATTATTACATGTTTTTGATCAAAATTATCGGTCACAAAATTTAGTTTTTGCAGAATATATTAGCACTTAATTAGCACTAAATTCGTGCGCAAAGGAGAATTCGATAACACTAATAGTTTCCTAGTTTCGCATACCAGAGACACCTGAAGCCAGCACTACTACACGTTTTTGGTAAAAAAAAGAGTGCCCGGATTTTTTTCAAGGCATAAATCCATAGCACTTAATTAGCACTAAATTCCTGCGCAAAGCTGATCATGATACCACTAATAGTTTCCGAGTTTCGCATACCAGATTCACCTGAAGCTAGCATTACTACATGTTTTTGATCAAAATTACCGGTCACAAAATTTAGTTTTTGCAGAATATACTATCACTTAATTAGCACTAAATTCCTGCGAAAAGGAGAATTTGATACCAATAATAGTTTCCTAGTTTCGCATACCAGAGACACCTGAAGCCAGCACTACTACACGTTTTTGCTAAAAAAAAGTGCCCGGCTTTTTGCAAGGCATAAATCCAGAGCACTTAATTAGCACTAAATTCCTGCGCAAAGCAGATCTTGATATCACTAATAGTTTCCGAGTTTCACAACATCAGACACCTGTAGCTAGCATTACTACATGTTTTTGTTCAAAATTACCGAACACAAAATTTATTTTTTGCAGAATATATTAGGACTTCATTAGCACTACATTCCGGCGCCAAGCAGATCTTGATACCCCTAATAGTTTCCGAGTTTAACAACACCAGTCACCTGAAGCCAGCATTACTACATGTTTTTGATCAAAAATACCGGGCACAAAATTTAGTTTTTGCAGAATATATTAGCACTTAATTAGCACTGAATTCGTACGAAAAGCAGATCTTGATACCACTAATAGTTTCCGAGTTTCACAACACCAGAGTCACCTGAAGCCAGCACTACTACACGTTTTTGTTAAAAAAAGTGCTCGGACTTTTTGCAAGGCATAAATCCAGAGCACTTAATTAGCACTAAATTCCTGCGCAAAGGGGAATTTGATACCACTAATAGTTTCCTAGTTTCGCATACCAGAGACACCTGAAGCCAGCAATACTACACGTTTTTTGTAAAAAAAAGTGCCCGGATTTTTTGCAAGGCATAAATCCATAGCACTTAATTAGCACTAAATTCCTGGGCAAAGCTGATCATGATACCACTAATAGTTTCCGAGTTTCGGATACCAGAGTCACCTGAACCTACCATTATTACATGTTTTTGATCAAAATTACCGGTCACAAAATTTAGTTTTTGCAGAATACATTAGCACTTAATTAGCACTAAATTCGTGCGTAAAGGAGAATTTGATAACACTAATAGTTTCCTAGTTTCACATACCAGAGACACCTGAAGCCAGCACTACTACACGTTTTTGGTAAAACTAAAAGTGCTCGGATTTTTTGAATAGCACAAATCCAGAGCACTTAATTAGCGCTTAATTCCTGCGCAAAGGGGAATTTGATACCACCAATAGTTTCCGAGTTTCGCATACCAGAGTCACCAGAAGCCTGCTTTATCACACGTTTTTGGTAAAAAAAATGGTGCCCGGATTTTTTGCAAGGCATAAGTCCAGAGCACTTAATTAGCACTAAATTCCTGCGCAAAGCAGATCTTGATATCACTAACAGTTTCCGAGTTTCACAACACCAGTCACCTGAAGCCAGCATTACCACACGTTTTTGGTCAAACAAAATTGCCCGGATTTTTTGCAAGGCATAAATCCAGAGCACTTAATTGGCACTAAATTCCTCCGCAAGGCTGATCTTGATATCGCTAATGGTTTCCGAGTTTCGCATACCAGAGTCACCGGAAGATACCATTACATGTTTTTGATCAAAATTACCGGGCACAAAATTTAGTTTTTGCAGAATATATTAGCACTTAATTAGCACTAAATTCCTGCGCAAAGCAGATCTTGATACCACTAATAGTTTCCGAGTTTCGCATATCAGTCACCTGAAGCCATTAAAAAAAGGGCGCGGATTTTTTGCAAGGCATAAATCCAGAGCACTTCATTAGCACTAAATTCTGGCGCAAAGCAGATCTTGATATCACTAATAGTGTGCGAGTTTCACAACATTAGTCACCTGAAGAAAGCACTACTACACGTTTTTGGCAAAAAAAAGTGCCCGGATTTTTTGCAAGGCATAAATTCAGAGCACTTAATGAGCACTAAATTCCTGCGCAAAGCATATCTTGATATCACTAATAGTTTCCGAGTTTAACAGCATCAGAGTCACCTGTAGCTAACATTACTACATGTTTTTGTTCAGAATTACCGGACACAAAATTTATTTTTTGCAGAATATATTAGGTCTTTATTAGCACTAAATTCCGGCGCAAAGCAGATCTTGATACCACTAATAGTTTCCGAGTTTAACAACATCAGTCACCGGAAGCCAGCACTATTACACGTTTTTGG
>NC_046659.1:5138745-5158840 GCF_010883055.1 Belonocnema kinseyi | reverse complement strand
CGAAGCAGATCTTTATATCAATAATAGTTTCCGAGTTTCGCATACGAGAGTCACCTGAAGCCAGCATTACTTCACGTTTTTGGTAAAAAAAAAGAGCCCGGAGTTTTTGCAAGGCATAAATCCAGAGCACTTAATTAGCACTAAATTCCTGCGCAAAGCTGATCTTGATATCACTAATAGTTTCAGAGTTTCACAACATCAAAGTCACCTGAAGCTAGCATTACTACATGTTTTTGTTCAAAATTACCGGACACAAAATTTATTTTTTGCAGAATATATTAGCACTTCATTAGCACTAAATTCCGGCGCAAAGCAGATCTTGATAACACTCATATTTTCCGAGTATCACAACACCAAAGTCACCTGAAGCCAGCATTACTACACGTTTTTTTTTAAAAAAGTGCCCGGTTTTTTTGTATAGCACAAGTCCAGAGAACTTAATTAGCACTAAATACCGGTGCAAAGCAGATCTTGATGTCACTAATAGTTTCCGAGTTTCACAACATCAGAGTCACCTGTAGCTAGCATTACTACATGTTTGTGTTCAAAATTACCGGACACAATATTTATCTTTTGCAGAATATATTAGCACTTCATTAGCACTCAATTCCGGCGCGAAGCAGATCTTGATACCACTAATAGTTTCCGAGTTTCACAACACCAGAGTCACCTGAAACCAGTATGGTAACTAGAAAACCTCCCGGAGCGCGAAGAAAATCGATCGATTTGTAACATTGTCCTTTATGAGCTTTTGTTTACCGATTATGAGAACTACTCGATTGATTGTCGTACTGCTATGAGATTTTTGCTGCTTTTCGTTGCGCCTTACGTAAGAGAACTCGAGAGGCGCTATTAAATTTGTTATGTAATCATATAAATTGATGCCTGTTCACAAACAATAATGTTATGTGTTTCATTTAAGGGATGGATTGTGTAATGGCATAGCCCTGTGGATGGACTGGAAACTTGATGAGGATATAAGTATCTGTTCAGGGCCACTTCAACCGGTGCAAGCAGGAGCTTCAGTGATTTGGGACCCATATACGAAGCAAGGTGTTTATTTACTTGAAAGCGCTAAACGCATCAAATCCGTGGACAAGCTTTGCTGGACTTTCGACTTCACTCCAAAGGAAGGACTCATGAAGTTCGATTTTTGCATTATGGATGCACCTAAAGAACATTCGGTTTAAAACATTTTTAATAAAAAGGAAACGTCTTAGTACTTTAAATATTTATTGAAAAAAAACCACTCGAAAAACTTCCAAAAGAGACTCCTTTGCTTTTAGAATTCCTCCGCACCAGAGTTTTTTCTAACAAATTAAGAAAGTTAAAGAGAGTCCTAAATCTGAATAATTGAGGTGACGGATGCAACAACTCGACAAGCGCTCGGAACCGCGAAGAAGTATTGTCAACTTGGGAAAATCTGTAGATTAAAAAAAGTGGCCAAAACATAAAATAAAATATACCATCGTATTTAGTTTGGTGCGAACGATAAATTTTTCTAATGAAACTTTTTCATTTGACAATTGTTGCTCAAGATATACAATAAAAACTTAGAAAATTTTCCGATTAAAAATCCATGTTGTATGAAACATAACTCACGATTATTCGGCTGTTTGTTGAAAAAAATGCTTAAAATTTGTATGGTGTATTCTTAATATGTAAGCGGGGATTACAATCAACGCACTTTGTTCAAAAAAAATAATGTGTTAGCTTTTTTAATAACAAATTAATTCCGAACGAAAACCACGTTTCGCCAACTTCGACCGGTGGGGAGGTCATCGAAGAAATTTTATTTGAAACCACATATCGCGAGATAAATGTTTACTAGACTTTGAGACACTTTTCCTAAAAATTTGAAGAAAATCGGTCAAAAACTGTGCAAATGCCAGCGAGTTAAAGTCAACACACGCTTCCGCTGGAGCGCTCCGGTTATCGACCTTCGTTACTTTATGTGGCGTTTCGCAAATGACTTTGGAGTTTTCAAAACAAGTGAATGCCCAACTTGAAGAACTGGTGTTTTTTATAATCAGTTTGCTTATAGTACACAAATATTTAATAAGCCCAAAAATATGATCTTTTCCTTATTTATTTCGTCGAGAATAATATTTTTAATTCAATTCTGTGATGCGCAGGAAAGCATAAGTTGTTTAGAATAAAATGTCCCATTGTCCATCGCAAAAATGTCCAACAATGAACATATTGAAACTGATCGTTAAAGAACACGCAAAACGGACAAATAGCAAAGAAGCGTCAATAAAACATAAAAAAATGAGGTACGAGTAATAGGTTTTTACTGCGAATAATAACAAAAACACTTAATTCACAATAATAATTAAAAATCAGGGTATTATCTAGTTAATATATTTATAATATAGTTTTCAAAGGTAATTAACGAAACTTATATTTCTTTTGTAGCTTAGTAATTATAATTTTTGAAGTGCACCTCAATTTTTAAGTTAATTTTTTGAACATATGTGAACGACAATTTTAACAGATTATTTAGCTAATTTTTTTTTGAAACATTTAAAGTTTTTAAATGAATAATTTTTTACAGACATGTTTGTTTTTCTTGAGTATAATATTATGTAAGTATTTCTTTTCAATAGTGTTAAGAGATTTAAATGGGCGATCCGTTAATTGAATCATGGAATTATTTAAACAATTATCGTTTTTTAATAAATTTGCATTCGAAAATTATTAGTGAATTTAATTACACCGGCACATAAAAAAAGTGGTCTGTCCGACAGACTACACTAGCATATCTACGAGGCGTGTTCAAAAAGTAAGGTGACTTTTTAATTTTCGCGGGCTACGTACATTCAAGTTTTAAATTTGTTGTTTTTTTTGTGTTGGTACACTAGTCACGATCATATGTTCACAGTTTTGACTATATAGCTCGTGTTGTTTTTCTGGCAGAGGCGTAAAAGTACCAGCACGTCAACAACAGATGAAAACGTTCAAGCAGTGGAAGAAATGGTGTTGAAAAATCGCCGAATTTCCATCAAAGAAGTTGCTGAAGATGTTGGCATATCGGTTGGCTCATTCCATGCTATCTTTTCGGACGTTTTGCGCATGAGACGTGTGTCAGCGAAATTTGTTCCAAAACTGCTTAATTTTGATCAAAAGATCCATCGCATGACCATCGCTCAGGAGATGTTGAATGAAGTCAATAATACACCGCAATCATGCCTCAGCCTCCATATTCACCGGATTTGGCCCCCAGTGACTTTTTTCTTTTCCCAAAACTGAAGAGACCCATGAAAGGACATCGTTTTTCAACGATTGAGGAGATAAAAACTGCTTCGCTGAAAGAACTCAAGGCTATACCACAAAATGATTATCAGAAGTGCTTCGATGATTGGAAAAAGCGTTGGCACAAGTGTATTATATCTGAGGGGGATTACTTTGAAGGGGACAACATAAATATTTAGGAATAAATCAATATTTTTTGAGAAAACCATAAAGTCACCTTATTTTTTGAATACACCTCGTACATGTTTTGGGGGTCGCTGAATTCGAATCCGGTGTCCAAATAACCAAGTGGGCTCTAGTTTTCTAAAAAACGAAAAAATAGAACGTAAAATCGACAAAAACAGGGATTTTTTCAGGTATATTTTTAGACAAAAAAAAATATATTTTATCGCCCGGTGGACTTACCAACATATTTACATGTCTTTTGGGTCGCTGAATTCGAATCTGAGGCCCAAATAACCAATCTTTTTTTGTCGAAAATTTAACTACGATTAAACATTAATTTTTGTATAGAAAATTAGACTTGGTGGAAAATAAATTTCTTTTGCGCAAAGTTCAAGTATTTTATTAAAAATGCCTTTTTTCATATAAAATGCAGCCTTTTGGATAAAAATTTAACTTTTTGTTCAAAACAAATTTGACAAATTTAAAAAAAAAAATTTGTATTTATTCAAATTTTTTTTTGCAGAAAACTCATTGTTTTTTGTTGAAAGTTTAAATATATCTATTAGAAGTTAGTCAAATACTAATTGAAATTAATGTTATATTTTATAATTATAATATTAACATTAATAATATACATAATAGTAATAATATTCATTCTATATACACCTGAAAAACATAACCCCAAAATCGACTCATGCTTGAAATGAAGAATCACGCGGAAAAATTAAATTCTCCAATTTCTTCCATTTCTTTCAAATGGGGATCGAGATATAAATAGAAGACCACCGAAGTCTTCCGAAGCTTTCAGATCGGCAATCATCGTACAGCAGAAAACCGAAGTCCAATCGTGCATTTTCGGCTTAGACACGAACTCACAGTGGTAATAATGCACCTTCTGTTTTGCGGCTCCCAAACGGTAGATATGGTGGGGGTAAAATTCATCCACCATCTGGCATCTCTGGGTAGTAGGCTGGGGTAGTAGAGTTGCCAAAGGGGTTGCGCAAGTTACATCAGTTTGATGGATAGTGGGAACTCAGGCGAGAAAGTTTTCGGTAAACCGAAGCATGATTGAAAAAGGGGAAAGTACAGAAAAACAGTTTTGGAGAGAGTTTTGGATCAATCGAGAAGTTTGTAAATAGGAAAAGGGATAGGGCGGAGGGAGAAAGTAGTGCGAACAAAGTAGCAACAGCATCGATCCTTAAAAATCATAAAATGTACAGAACGCCACCGGGAAAAGAATAAATGGGAGCGGGGGAGAGAGAAGAGGGAGAAGACTAAGAAAAAGTTGAACGTAGAAAGAAAATTCACAGTTGAGTGACATGTGAAAAATGATGTTATCAGTAATGGGAATATATGAAGAAAAGCAGAAGAAACAGGAAACAAAAAGAGACGAGAGACGAAAGTAGAAAAGATTGGAGGATATGCTACTGGAATATAGTAAGCTTGAAATGAAAGCATAAGGAGTTTATGAGAAATTTGACACAATGGGATGTAGTAGTGATGATGGAGACGTGACTAGATGAAAAGGGATGGGTAAGAGTAAAGGAAAGATTACGAACAAGTTATAAATGACAGCTTCAACATGCAAAGAGAAAGAATAAAAAAGGCAGTTCAATGGGAGGAATAGTGATGGGAGCAAGGAACGAATGTAGTGTATGAACGAACGAGTGTATGAGAACGGTGATGTGCAGGAGAAATCAGAGGGTTTGAGAGAATGTATTGAAGAAAATAATCAAGAGATTAGCTTTATAATAGGAGATTTTTGTGCGAGAACAGGAGATAGAGGAGGAAGAGAATGGGATGGAGAGCGAGAAAGAAAATCCAAAGATAAGATACTGAATAAGAACACGGAGCGGCCCAAGGACAACCGCCTTCTGAATTTTTCCCGCAAGTGTTTTAGCATATTGTTGACACGCAGAGATGCTTTTTAGGCCATTAGCAAGTGAAAGTTGGCACCTCCAAGAGCGCCGATGATAAGGACGACTAGTTTAACAGAATATTCCGGGTACAATCGTTGCAACTCCCTTATAAGGTATCGATTCCTGTCTTTCTTTTCATTCTCATTGGTTATGATGTTTTTGTCAGCTGGTGCCGAAAATTCGATAACGAACATGGTCGATCGCACTTTTCGTAGCAACTTCTGCGAAGCCATGCTGAACTACTCCGAAAAAGGGGCTATGTAAGCGGAACGCCTACTCTACCACAGCTAGAACAAGCCGGCAACAGAGAAGGAGAGGCGACACGAAGACTAAGCGCCGGCAGGCATCCAATAGAGGAAGAGTGATGCTTTACGACCCGGAGAAACATCAACACCAAGGTTTCTCTCAAGCCTCAAGATCTGGCTGAAATGGATGACGAGCTTCGTGGACATTTTTCCGGAGAATCTGACCTCTGGGCTATCAATTATTTTGTGTATAATGCAGCGAGAGCTTTGGCCGATGCGAACCGTAAAACTAAATCAACGGTTGATCATAAGACCAAAAGACGAATGCATCAACTTGCCATAAAGATAGGCTTGGCAAGACAGTACGCGTCTCGCATTCAGTGTGTGATTGACTACATCACATCTGGCAGGACTTTTACCGCCGAGGTAAAATGTATTCATATATTAACATATATTCATGTATTTTACATGGACGATCTTAAGATATATGCTAAAAACAAAGAGCAACTACATCTAGCTCTAGTGATTGTGGAACGATGTACTAAGGAAATTAGAATGGAATTTGGGTTAGACAAATGCGCCAAGGTTTATTTGAAGCGAGGAAAACTTAATGGCATCCCTGAAGATCCTGAGCTCGTTGATAGAAGCCCTATACGCCACCTTTGCGCTGGAGAGACTTATACATACCTGGGCGTGCCACAGAGCCGCATTCAGGATGTGACATCTATAAAGGATACTCTCCGTAGCAGATATAAACGTCTCATCCGACAGATTTGGTCTTCCGAACTGTAGGCGAGAAACAAAGTATCTGCATCGAACATGCTTGCCGTCCCGGTAGTACTCTATTCATTAGGAGTAGTTCTATGGACGAAGAATATGTTCAGATCCCTTGATATCGGGTCAAGAAAGGTTATGCACATAAACAAAAGCTTGCATTTTCAGTCGTCCGTTCCGCGGCTGTACATCTCACGCCGTCAAGGTGGTCGCGGAATATTGAGTCTTGAATGTATTCACAACAGGATTATTTTGGGTACAGCACATAGAGTTGCAAATGGAAGAGACCCTCTTCTTAAAACGGTCAGGAATCACGAAGAAGTGGGCAAAGGAGCGTTTCTGTACAAAGCAGCGGAGGAGGCTGCTGAAACGCTCGGACTTGACTTCAGTATTAGGGGTGAGCAAAATGCATCAAATCTTATCTATCTCGAGTACTCACTCCTGAAAGCCCGGATTAAGAAAGCACAAGAGAAAAACTTTCGTGAACAGCTTCTCGATAAGAGGATGCACGGTATCTACCGCAGAATTGTGGAGGATCAGTCAATGTCGTGTGAGCTAAAGTTTGCTTGCCTTGAATCGCCCGGAATGAAGTCTGGTACGGAGGGTTTCATTTTGGCATGCCAAAACGGTGTCATTTCCACCTTAACATACCGTCGCCACATTTTGAGCCAAGACATTCCTGATGATAGCTGCAGGGCGTGCCATGCACACCCCGAGCATTTAGCTCGCATACTATCTAGTTGTCCAACTCACGCGGGAACGACCTACATTCAAAGGCACAATGCGGCACTAAGAGTGCTTTATTACCATATCTGTCACTTACGGCATTAACCTTAATATCGCTCCTCTAAATGCTCCTAGGGAAATCGAGTCAATTGTCGAGATTGGGAAGTGCCGCATTTACTGGAACTTTATATTCTTGAAAATTGTTTCTGTTGCACACTCGAGGCCAGACATAGCTAGAGGTGCTAATGAGAGAGTATGAAAGAATGCACGTGAAAAAATGGAAAAATGTAGACATAGGAAACTTGAATGAAAAAGGAAACAGAAATCACTTAGAATAGAAGTATAAAAAATTGAAAGTAATATCTATGTAATAGCATAAGTAGTTTAAGATGCGGTTACTTTCTCGCTCTCTCCCCCTCTCTCTCTCTTCCGATCGCTCGTTCACTAGTTCGCTAACACGTCTCAAGTTGCGCTACGGTAAAAACTAGAAATAAGGAGATAGATATAAGAATCTCTGTAAATATTTGTAAATAACTGTAAATAGTACGGGTAAGTTTGCATAAAATACATGGAGGTATTATAGGAAATGAATGTCATGTAAGTCCTTAGGGGAACATTATGAATAAAAAAGATTACAAATTTAATGTAAGAAATTCAAAAACAAAATAGCGGATCCAGTATGGCGGACGAGTATGCTAAATAAGTTTTTTTAATTATTTTTAAAATTATTATAAGGAGGTTTTTTAGGTCGCTGATTACGAATCTGAAGTCAGCAAATTTTAAAACAAAATAACAGATCCATTATGACGGATGAGTGTGCCAAAAAATCTTTTTTTCAAAATTAGTACAAGGAGATTTTAGAGGTCGCTGATTACGAATCTGAAGTGAAAAATTTGAAAACAAATTATTTAATCAAATACTTTAATGTAATATATACATAGAAAACATACAGGTGTCAATTTTCGTCACTAGAAGATATGGATTTAATGTCTAAATACTCGCTAGTGTTACGAGAAGATGTCTGCTTCATTTCGATATCAGGCACACGTGAATACTTTCGGATAAAATCTTCTCTGAGCCATTTGACATATTTATTACATAATGAAGAAGTTATTATTTGTGTCCAATTAATAAGAAGTTTATGTACAGATGTTCGCACATAATCCCATGGATATAACTGGAAAAGTCGCAAAATGTCTGCAAAGCCTAATCTTTAAAGTTTATTAAATTAATTTTATAATCAATTGAAATCGCTTGCAATATAACGTGGAATCTTTTGATCAAAGCCTTATGAACTCCTGTTCTAAATGCAGAAATATCTTTATACGCGTATTTATCTTTTCTTTATCTTTATTATGGCAGGCCTGTCATTGCATTACGCACTTTATTCATATATCATGGTTACAACAAGGGACCAACTTATCAACTTGCTAATTAATGTTATGAACTTCCCTCACTCTTAATTCAGTATTTTTACAAAAAAAGAAGGGATTAAGATTTCGTTTCATAACACAGTTGAAGCATTTGTTATTTTATAAATTAATATAAGGTGTACTGGTACAAGAGATGTGGAGAAAACATTCGCATAGTGAAATTTCCCACCATAATCATCAATTCATTTATGCTTATATCTTCTCTGACCTAAGGTGCTGTCACACCCGCATTTGCAAATAAAAATTATGTTTTTAAATGTTTTTTTTACGGTAAAGTCTGCATAAACTTCATTTGAGTCGACAGAATGCGATCAGTGGTATAATCAATGAAAGTCTGGAGTTTAACTTTTGTTTTAGTTTCAGTTATAATTGCGTATGATTTCGATGGGCAGCATTCAAGTATAGCTTTGTATACAGATTTATACGGCTAATACAAATTACAATTATTATCCTTACTAATATTTCGGAGAGCCTGTTACTGTGATCTCGATTATTTATGCTCTTTAATGATTAAAACAATCGCATCAGAAAAGAAAGTGATTTCAAAAATAGATTCTAACGATTTCCTATATTTCTTAGCTTTTGTAGAAGTTCCTAAAGCGACATCTTGAACGGCTTTTGCTGCATCCAACTTTCCAATCGACCGAAGGCTCATTTGAGTGATATAGGACAATTCTTCAATGCTTTCCTGTAATCTTAAGCTCTCAGTGCGCTCTTATTTCGTCTGATCATTGGATGCTGTAAAGTCGAGGCGACAGAGGTTTATTTTTCAATAATGGTGTCGAATTACAATAAAAGATAATGAAACTTGGTACGCCGAAGGTTTTGGTATTGCTGAAAATGAATCTGCTGCCATATTTTAAAAACTCAGAATGGATGCTGCATTGCAAGCGACCAATAGTTTTTTTCTAAAAAATATCAACTTTATAGTTACACAGCTTCATGTGCCTCAAATTTTGTACGGTGTAAGTAAATATTTACAAAAATTACTCTAAGACCTCCTCACATTTTTTTTATACTTCATTAGTTTGAGTAGTAGTGAAAATGTTTTGCGGTGGGATTTGGTAGAATAGAGAAAGTGAGGTTAGATCGGTGGAGTTTGTGGTCAGGAGTTTGGGCCTTCAAGGGGGCAAGGTGGTTCTCGTAGTCTTGGGGGATGTTAAGGGAGAAAAAGGGGTGTCTTCAGGGGCTGTGTGGGATGTAATGAAGTGGGATACAGGTAACATTTGGGGCGATATGAGGCAACAGTCATGAGATAAAGTTAGTTAGTTAGAAATAAGTTTTTGGGCTCGCTGCATCTAAAATCAAAATTAAAAAATTGGAAATGGTGGCGCCAATATGGCGGACCAAGATCAAAAATTTTACTCGATTTAAATGAAAATTCGTACTACGGGATTTTTGAGGTCGCTAATTACGAATCTGAACTCGAAATTTTCAAATTCAAAATTGCAGATGCAAAGTGGTCGATTTCTCTCTGGCAAGGAAGGCGTTAAGGGCGTGCTGAAAATTATTTCTGTGAGCAGTCGCAGGGAAGACCTGCCAGCCCTCATGAGAGGTTTAAAAGCGGTAAGAATTTAAAAAACATTATTTATTTGACCAGTGACTGGGGTGCCCTCCCCCCATCAGACGGTGAAAAGGGTTAGCGGTGGTACAAACATTATGACTGTGACTAATGATAAGGGTATTTTTCTGTCTCGTACGAGACGTTGATAAGATGTAGGAGTTTGACCAGTGTTAATTATGTGACAAATCATAGGGATGCAATACACCCCCCCCCCCCCCCCCCCCCCCCCCCCCCGAGAATTTGGAAAGCGTTAGATGTGTGCAGAAATTTTGGTAACCGGTTACAGGGATTCCTTCCCACCCATGACGAGACGTTAGCAAGGAACTAGGGGTGTGCTGAACCTTATGTCTGTTCACATAAATAATGTTCGTCGCACCCCTAACCTTTTCCCACGTCATGGTATGGGAGATGTACTTCTGTGGCCGCTTATAAACACCTCACCTCTATTATTGGTCCCAGAAATAGTGTTGGTTTAAGTTCTACCACTTATTAACTTCTTGTGTAGAGAGCAGAAGGGACCTTTAGGACTGCTTACATAACCCTTTCCTTGTTCTCTGTCCAGTTGGAGGTCAAACCCCTAACTCTTTTCAATGGTTCGTACCCCTTTGAAAAGTCACATATATAATGTTTTTTAAACCCCTAATCCTCTTCGACAGCTCGTGGCGGTGGGGAAAGCATCCTTTCAACTGATAACAGAAATATCGTTCGTGAAACTCCTACCCCATTCCATCATGTCCTGGGGACGGGTAGGCACCGCTGTCACAGGTCACAGAAATAATGTTAGTCAAACCCCTATCACTTTTCATCTTTATCGAGGGGCTCAGAAAGGCAGCCCTGTGGCTGTTCACGTAAATAATGTTCGTCACACCTCTAACCCTTTCCAACCTCTCGTGGGGCGCGGGAAGGCACCCCTATGACTGGTCACATAATTAATGTCTCTATGAATTATCTTCTGTGATTTTTTTTTACACCATTAAGAAATTTCCCTTTCATGGTAGACGTGAGTTATCGCTAATGAAGGGGTTATAGAATTTTTAGATTGATCTATAATGTTCGTGTTCTTTATTTAAATAACACGTTCGTTCCGAAACACTGCTCCGACGCAGCTTGCTGATCAATCTTTCAAGCAATCACCGCAAGTGAAGATCCTCACAAAGTTGTCATGTGTGGTTCCCCACTTGGGTCCATTAGTACCCAAGGTCTTTTGTTTCAGGCGTCCTTCATTCTCCTGATACTCTTTTCATTAAATACATGCGGCTTCTTATGTCTCCTCTAACTAGTGTCTCATTCACGCATTCTAACCATTCTTTCCGCGGTCTGCCTCCGGGCACGCTGTCTCTTACTTTAACTTGATACACTTTTCTGCACTACATTCTTTGAAAATTATTTCGTTACATGTTTCGCTACTATTATAGTACAGTCGGTGCAAATATAGAATTGATTAATCACGAAATTAGTTTCAGTTACACCATTAAACCTTGTCCAATGTAATTTTGACTGTGACGTGATTTTCATAGTTTTTTACGATGAAAATTATAAGGCGCTTCCGGGGCGTCGTTGGCAGTCTTGACTCATATCCTGCTTCCTATTTTTGACGTATTTTCAACTAATGATTAAGTCCACCTGGCCTGTGTAGTGGGTTGATTCATTTTGAACTATTTCCATTGGGCCTACTAGAATAGATGAATTTTCTACCAAATTATTGAATATTTGGGCAAAAAATACGAACTTTCTAAAGCAGTAAAATTTTCAATCCGAAAACATGTAATTTAGACAAAAACCATAATTTACAACTAAATAGTTGAATTTTCAATGATAATTATGAATCTTAAGCCTAAACAAAATTAAAGAGATTAATTATACAACTAATGTGATGAATTTTGAAAAGCAAAATAATAATTTTAAACAAAATAGTAGACTCAACCCAATAGTAAACCTTTCAACGTAAGTAAATCTTTTAAAAAGATGACCTTTGCAAAAATAGTTGAGTTTTCATCAATATAGTGATATATTAAACCTAATAATTAAGTTTTTAACCAAAAATATGCATTCCGAAATGAAACTATACTGGGAGACTTTTCAAAAAAAGAGAATTAACTTTTAACCAAGAATAGTTGTATTTTCCACGGGTTCTATTGATTGAGTTCAAGTTAGAGGGAAAAACTATACAAATGAGGAATGATTTTATGAAAGGGAAAGAGTGGAATAGAAAATCAGTGTGAAGTCTGATGTATGAAAATGATTCTGAAACTCTTTAAGTTATTATTGCACTACACCGTTAAAGGGCCATCTTTCGCAAAATTTGCAAACTTTGTTTAAATTTGTCATTCGGAAACATACTAAATGTTATTCAAGTACGTAACGTTAATTCAATTGACACCCCCCCCCCCTCTCACCCTATTTGCGGGTGTATTCCTCGCTACCTCGCTCCTCAGAATACTTCACGCTATAGGACTCATTCTCATGCTACCGCCCGTCTATTTTATATTATTATAATCACATATGTAACGGGCCATAATCTACTCGGCACCGGTCAAAACACACGGAGGCAGACATCTTGGCAAGCACCGGACGGCATTAGATTCTGGTGGGATGGAGAGAAGTGGAAAGGGTAGAGAGGGCGAAATTGACGTGAGTGTATTGTTAGCCATCGACGTACGTATTGAAAAGTTTTGACCCTAACAACAACAAAAAACTTTTTTTTATAATTATTCACATTTAGGACCAGACCCATTATTCTTAGTGCTTCTTGTGTATTATCCCAAATTTACAACACGATGTGGCGTTTCGTGTGATAATAAGCTAGGAAATAATAAAAGTGGCGGTAAAGTAGGAATTTGGTGGTGTGGCCCACTCATCACATGGTCTTAACTCTGCCAGGCTTGCATTAGGAGGTTTGAAGCAAAGGAGGAAGCCCTAACGACTCGAGGTAAGCGTTAGCAATACAGATTCTTAGTTCCTGCGTTACCTCCAGATATTTTCAATATGTTCTTTTCAGTTAGAGTAATGTCGCGAGTGTTCATTTCAGGTTATTTGAGCTGTAGAATTTTGCTCTTTTGAGTTTGAGCAATACCGGCATTGGTAATTTAGTGTAATAATTTTAATATTATGTACGCAAAATCTTTTTCTCTTCATATTTCTCGCAACTTTAAGTTATCCCTACTTTTGTGATAATGATCGTTATGTCCTTCAGGCATACATGTTCATAAAATACGCCAGAATCAAGGTCATTTAAAGATCAACTTCCTTAATTTGAGCAACGTCATCTTTTTGAGCTCAGATTCTGAAAAAGTGACCACTAGAGGTCACATTAAGGTCAAAAACAATTTTTAGAACTTCTGAACCTAATAGCTTGTTATGGTTTGCTCATATTAAGGTAATGATCCTTAAAAATACATTTTTGGATGTGCTGCACATGATCCTGACGTATAGGGGCCATAGGGGCTACGGAATCGTGAACAGCACACCCGAAAACGTATTTTGTAATAATCTTTATCTCGACATGAGCAAACCATGACAAGCACTCGCATATGCAGATGACCATAGTGCTATTGGCAAAGAGCGAAGATGCTCTAAAGGAGATGATGAAGAGGTTGAGGCGATACTTGGACAAGAATAGGTTAGAGTTAAATGCGGACAAGTCGAAGGTTATGGTGTTCAGTAAAGGAGGTGGGAGAGATGGGGGAGGGGAGTGGAAGCGGAAGGGAACAGCGGTACAGGAGGTGAAAGAGTTTGTGTATCTGGGCTTCCTGTTTCGAAGAAATGGGGGAGAGGATGGTCATATAAAAGAGAGATTGAGAAGGGAAAATGTAGTGATGAGGCAGGTGCGGGGGCTGGGGAAGAGATTGTTTGCAGATGATTTTGAAAGGAGAATGAAATTGTTTGATTCGCTAGTGATGAGTGTCTTATTTTACGGAGTGGAGGTGTGGGGTTGGAAGGTAAGTGAGGAGGTAAATAGGGTACAGGAGAGGTATGTAAAGTGGATACTGGGGTTGGCAAAGAATACGCCGAACTATATTGTCAGGAGGGAGACAGCAAGAACGAGTTTAGGGATTATAACAGGGATTCGAGTGTGTAAATATGAGGAGAAATTTGTGAAAGAGGGGGGAAGTTAATTGGTTAGGGAGTGTTGGTGGGAGAAAGAGAACAGACGTAGTGGTGCAAAGATGGAGGTGGAAAGGGAAAGGTATTTTAGAACGAATGCATTGCAGATAGATGAAGTTAGTAGAATGCACAAGGAAGGTATATGAGTTGGTTTAAAAGAATGGCATGAAGAAAGAGAAGGCAGAAGGAGAGGAGAGAATAAGAGAATCAAGTTATAACGGAAACTATGTGTGGATTAGGACAAGGGGGAGAGCGCAATATTTGTGTAAGAAAGGAGAGCAAGAGAGTCTGGAACTTATAGCAAGAATGAGGTGCGGTTGCATGGAGAATTATAATAGGTTCTGGCTTTCTAGAGAGAAGAGAATGTGTGAATTGTGCGAGAAGGGGGATGCAAAATTGGAGCATTGGTTGGAGGAATGTGAAGAGGTGGAAAGGAGGGGGATAAGCATGGAGGTATTGTTGTATGAAAGGGGTGACAAAAGGGCAGTAGCATGGGTGAAGGGGGTGTTGGGTAAGATAGATAAGAAGAGGAAGAGGAATGGAGAAGGAAAGATTTGTAAATAAGAGAGGAATTAGATGTAAGGGAAATGCAAATATTGTAAATAGTAGTTAAGTATTAGGTGTTAGTCGCGGAGACAGAGGCTGGTAATGCGAGGCATAGCGACAAAAGAGCCAAATGCGTGCGAGGCGAGGTGCAGCGACCAAGGTTAGGCTATGGGAATAAGCGGATTCGTTATAAGCTGTGGATGGATAGTACTTTGTAAGACCTAGTTGTAAGAAAACTCTGTAAAAAATGGAAGTGTAAGCAAGTCAATTTTTTTATGGCCAGCAGGCCGAGAAATAAACGTTTATCTATCTACGTAAAATTTCCCGCTCTTTCAGAATTTGAGCTCAAAAAGATGATATCTCTGAAATAAACGGAGTTGACCTTCAAATGATCTTGATCCGTTACAAGTTTTAAATTTAAATACTGTTATACTTCGTTATAAAAGCTATATTTCGAAATTTCTAAAAGTATGTAAGTTTATTAATTTTTGTCAGGAATAAAAATACCATTAGGATAATTTGCAAGTCCTTTATTCATGAAGCAGTTTTTTTTAATTGTAAAATTCTGTAAAAAATTAAATTTTCTAATTTTAAAAATGCTCTAAATTTTATTTTGTTCTGAAGTATCTGGTTAACCAACTTAACCTTCACATTGAGACCCTAGAAAGGGCATCAAAGGGTGAATCAAATGGATAAATCCTTCCCAAGTTAGCGTGGCTACAACATTCATACAGACAACGACGAATATTACAAATCATTTTATTCTTTATAACTTGCAGTCAAGTAGAATTTTGTGTAGGATACATTGTGTTAGTACGTGAAAATTCATTATTTCCAAAAATCATTTTTTACAAATATATTTTTCACCACTAAGAAGGCCATTCTCAAGACTAATATGATTGATTGTGTTTTTATATACCCAAAATCACTTAATATATTTTTTACATGAGTCACATTTATTAAAAATGTAGTCAAAACAGCAATTATTTCTTTAACTCTTCGATTATTGAAAAGGCAAGCCTGGCTATTTTGTGGAAATATCATCTTATCATCTTCCAACATCATAAATCAGGTAAGAGGCATACATTAATAAAAATATTTCAAAAGCTTTTTACCAAGCTACTACTAGGTATGTATGAACGAGGACACTAATGTTATATATTCAGATCGCAGAGGAATTACAGAGAGCAATCACTTCATATATATATATATATATAAAACTGAAAATTAAATCACAATTCGATTCGTTCAGTGAATAACCAGAGACGTTTTCAGAGAAAAGTGAATAATTTATTCATCATTTCAAAGTTTTTTCAAAAGTTTTAATTTTTAATATTTCACAATCCTTGTTCGTGACGATATATGAGATTATGTAAACTTAACGCGGTTTCCACACAGGATTATCAAGCCATAACATTATATTGCGCAATATTTTGTTCTTCTATAATTACGGAAGGCAACTTTGGATGTTGGAAATAAACGAACACAGTACGAATACAGTGTTTCTTTATGTGTAATATTTTTCGTTAGGATTAATAGTACGAACAGATATCACTTATGTGTATTTCGTGCAAGCCAGTATCGCTTCACCAGGTTCGGTCAACTCTGTAGGCTGAAATGGCAAATTTCAGGACTATGGCTTATTAGAGCTGATTATTAGAAAGGGCGTTAAATATCGCCAATTATTTCTCACACAGTTGGCCGAGCCTGTGCCTTATTATATAATCGGATATTGAATACAATGCAAACATTCTGGCAAGGCGCTCAGTACACAGCATGAGTATGTGTTAATGCAAATTACATTATACTATGGATGACCAACGAAGGAAAAAAGCGCCCAAACCTATCACTTGTCAAACACCTCTCTTACCGTCTTCGATTAGGGGTAAACGAGTGTGCGAGGAGAAAGCACGGAGAAGGGACAGAGAAGCAAGTCAGGAAACTATCAATAGTCTCTTTGTATTGCAGATATATATTTTTTATATAACCCATCGAACAAGATTTTAAATAGACGTCGTAGTAATATATTGAAAATCAGAATTTTAATGATTTCGCAAAAAGGGCTGCTGTAGCTTGAGCTTTATCTCCATTTAATCTGCGCAGTTCTACTAAGACTTGCGTTCGAGTAAAGCCTAAAGATACTATTTCTGTAACAGTTGATTCAGTAAAGGGATCGTGCGGAAGCACTAACTCTGATGCAGAAGTGCTGGATGATGTGCATGCATTCATTTGATTAATCGAGCCTTGACCTCCTAGAACAAAAAGCAATAGTGATAATTGTACTTTTCTATGTGTGTAAGTTATCACTTATAACATTTCAGTGTAACATTTCATTTTCGGCGGGGATTAAAATAACGTAAAAAAAGTTGTATTTAAACATTCCAAGCATTAATAATTAATTACTAATTATAATTTGCAAATTTTTATTTTACTAGACCTATCCGGGATATGGAACCATAATTTGATTCCCTGGGAAGCTTAAAGGGTTTCTGTCCAGATCTATCCGCGATTCACCTGGGAGAATTTGCATCGATCACATAATAATGTTTTTGAAATAAATTTATTACTTCAAACAATCAAGAACTATTACATTTGCATTAGAAAAATATGTACATTTCATTAGAAAAATATGATTATTTTGTACATTTTTGTACAAAAATAAATGTTGGAATAAGTTAATTCATTTTCACAAACAACAATCGTTTAAAAAGTCATTAGAAATTATTTATTAAATAATTAGTAACTATTGTTATTAAAAAAGAAGGCAGAAAATTAACAATAATACTGAAAAATGTAGTTTGGGGGAGGGGTATAATTGGGGCGTTGTAGGTGAGGGCTTTAATAGGAAATTTATTGCTATGGTTTTATTTCCTAGAAACTCCTTTTAACTTGAATTTTTAAATAAATTATTTGTAGTAGCTGCTTTGGTTTTTACTCCCAGACTTTTCGCAAATAATATTACTAAAACTAGAATCATTCGATTTTTTTATGCTGGAAAATCTTATTATAATTTAAATTTTTTTCTTGTAACAAATCTTTTAAATTTTGGAGATTCACAATTTGAACAGAAATTGTTTTTTTTTCGTAATGGTTAGGTTCATTGGCCTTAAGGGAGGGGGTACTAACATGACAGGGAAGAATAGTTTTGTTTAAAAAATACTAAGTTTTTCTAAAATTTAATGTTTTTTTTTTCAAATTTGAAATACTTTTTTTAGTTTTACGATTATTATTCTAAGTTAAAATCCTAATTGTAATCTCGATTTATGTAGATTTTAAATAAAATTATTTGGAAAAGGGCTTCGATTAGCTCCGCTTCGTGTCTGACAGCGAAAAGAAGGTTATGGTATCCGATGTTACGGTATCCGAAAACCATACAAAATTATTTTTTACGCTTTGAAAACGAAAGAAATAAATAAATCTTTCTGACAAAAGCTCTTTTATTACCTATGTGCTACACGTAATTGTTATCTTTTCAATGATTTTGATTATGAAACATGAAAGTTCTTATCAGGTACGGTATCCAATACTGAGAAAAATACGGCACATTTTAGGTTACACTTTTTCAATTTGCAAAAAAAGTTAGGAATTTTTTGTTATGAAGTTTCGACATATGAGTATTGTGACTTTTGTTTTAAATATTGTGAGAAGACCTAAAAAATGATTAAAAGTTGATGGAAGATTCGTTTACCGTGACCATCGAAAACATTTAGGGAGACACGTGTATCTAAACTTGGCGCCGTGTGCGTGGAGACATCCAAAAAGGGCATTTTTCAAGTATTGGGGCGTATTTTGCTAGGACATACGATAATGTGACTTCATTTTTTTTACGGAGGTATCGCGTTGTGCTAAAATTAAGAAGTTGTTCAAGTTTTTTACAGAAAAACTACTTCGTTTAGTTACTAGAGGCCCGAGGCACAAAAGTGCCCTGTATGTAGAGAATCATAATTTTTCTGCAAATTCATTATTGCATTACAACATCTGTTTGGAGCTGATGTATTGAATAGATTCCGGCGAGGACCGGATAGGATCCGGATCCATCTTTCCAAGCGCTTCAAAAAGTTTAAAAAAATCCGGGCCTAAACAAGTTACCGGATAGGAAAATGTATACCGAATAGATCTCGACTGGCACCGAATAAGTCCCGGATAATGTTCTCAACCGTTCCATATAGTGTTGGATAGGCTTGAATAAATAAATAATAAATACTAAAAAGATTCCGCTTAGGGCCGGATTATACCCGGACAGAATTTTCAAGCACTATGTATAGGCCCCGGATAGGACCAGATGCGACATTGTATGCTGATTAGATAACGGATAAAAGCGGATAATACCCTCAAAGAATTCCTAAGCGTCCCCTATAGTTCCCGGATACGAATTAGTATGCCGAAAAGATCCCGGTCAGGTGCAGATAAGAACCGGATAAATACACTTCCTGGTGTCCCTTGAAAGTCACGAATAGACCCGGATAGAGTCCCGACTCTATCCGGGGTTTATACAAAATTTAAGCAGAGCCTATACTACGTATTGTTATTTTAAATGAAATATGACGGACTGGCGTGGAGCAGCGTGGTAATAACTTATTGTCACTTTAGAGGCATTTAAAGTTAAGATGAATTGTAGATCTAGTTGATATCGAGACCTGATAAAATTTCGAACTAGATAAGCCAATTAAAAGTGGTCTCTTTTAAAAGAAATTTGAAAAAAATCGCCATGCTTATATAAGAAAAACTTGATTGATATCCGAAATACAATGATAATATATCTGAAAGGGGTAGTCTATAAATTACCTGACGTGTCTAGGGGAGGGAAGCGGTCAAAGTCATCGTCACGGTTTACCCCAAAGGGTGGAGGGGAGGGGGTCGCCCACTGCATTATTTGACGCTCAATACTGCAATAGCTTTATTTATCAACTCTAAAGAATGGAACTCAAGTGCTTTAAATGTAACGCTAATCTAGCAGTTTACTTTTAAAAGTTTTTCCTGATTATTCTTTCTCGCCTGCTTTATCAATTTCTAAAAATGTGTTCTTTATATCGCAGTTATAAGCATACTACAATGCCAGAATAGGAATGGCTAGACAAAGGTTCGGTAGACGACAGCGACGTTTCCTGCTCAATTGAAAAAAGAAGCGAAATAACAAAAATTCCACTAATGACTATTGATGATCATTTGCAATATATTTGGGTAAAACGATAAGATTCCACTAAACATAAGTTCTCGAGACCTAATCAGTCGAAGTCAAATCGATGAAAATAAACTCTCGCAGCCTAATACAGTCTGTCAAGTTAAAGCGTGGGTGGCTTTACTCGCAGTCGGTAAGGTGTATCGACATGATTTTGGTGTCAAAATATTAAGAAGAGCTCCCTC
>NC_046659.1:5130253-5138645 GCF_010883055.1 Belonocnema kinseyi | reverse complement strand
AAAGAGGGAGCTCTTCTTAATATTTTGACACCAAAATCATGTCGATACACCTTACCGATTGCGAGTAAAGCCACCCACGCTTTAACTTGACAGACTGTAGTTATTTAAAGGCAGGTAGATAAAATTCAATAAAAATATTATCTAGGGCATAGATTATCGCGACCTGATACTTGATCAATATCGTGGAAAATACCAATGAACAACGAGATAAAAAAAAATTCCACGAAACATAGATTTTCGCGGTCTAATGTCTAATCAGTTGCGCAACTGTTAAATCTCACTTAAGAGTAGACACACTAAACTGGCACTGGTGAAAGAAATCTTTAAATTATTTTTTCACATTGAAATATTATTTTATTGATCAAAACAATAATTCACAAACAACACGAAATCCGTTGAGAACACAACTTTAATAGTAAATCTGAAAACTTCTCTAGCTCAAAGCAGTCTTGTATTTAATGATATTTGAAAGCATAACTTAGAAAGAAAAGAACGAGAATCCTAAGAAAAGAGACTTCTGGAGGATTCACAAGGTTACCTTTCCGGCTGAGTGGTGTATCTTAAACCTGGAAAGGGAGAGAGCTGAACCTTGTGAATGCGGGTGTAACTTATTTAGAAGCACTATAAGTTAAGAGCGTATGCGTAAGAAAGAGAGAATTCTGGAGGATTCACAAGGTAACTTGTCAGCTGAGCGGTTCACCTTACGCCTGACAAGGGTGAGATCTTACTAGACCTTGTGAATGCGGGTAAACTCTGGTCCAGGAGCACTAAAATGGAAGAGAATATGCGTCTCGACCTAGTATTTTTACATCAAATAAGAAAATATTTACTAAACTTAAACAGTAAAATAGCTTAGAGGAATAATCAGTAATCCAAGGAAATCGCACAATATTGCTACGATACAACAAAGGAAACGAATCTTTGGTACTTTGTTCACGATCTTTGGTTTACGTTAAGAGAATGTTCAGAGATCGATACGGATCGAAAGCCGAGGGACTACTGACCCACAGCAAAGGGCGCAACTGGGTCGTGAGAGGGTTCTAGCATTTTCCCAAAGAGAGTGAGCGCGAGGACCCATAAAAGAGAAAGATATGAAGAAAAGTCTAGCTGTTTCCTTTCAACATCATATCTCTAGTGCTAAGTTATATTGCTTAATTTAACAGCAACAAAAACAAAAATGTTCGAGGAATATTGAAACATCGAAAAAAAAATTTGTAGTCATCGGCTCTGTAGGATCACTTCCGATCGCACCTTGGGAAACTGCTAATAACTGTTTTCACCACTATACCACTGGGTACAGTACTCAGAAATACTCAGCATGAGAACTGGGGAAAACGGATTCCCTTTGTGTGGCCTGCGCCTCTTAATTCACGTGGATGCGCTCAGCTCACTTATGGGAAAGGCTGCCACCTGCATATCACTTTGTTACTAGTAGCTCCTTGGGCGTGCCCAAGGCACTAATTGTCTGAAAATAAGATTTTTCTTAAGAAAGAAAGATAAGCTTGTAAAGTGTTGCAAGTGTCCATTTTTTCTTTTGTTACAAAAAAACATCCATCCATTAGAAACCAAAGTACTCATTAAATCACTAATAATATAATAATGAGTGTTTGTTGCAAAACAAATAATTACACCCATAATGAATACACCCTCAGCACTTCGCAGCGGTATACTTTTATCATAATATGACTTTAATCTAATTTAACAATAATCCGACTTTTAATACGTGGATTAATGCGTAAACGTGACTTTTCATATACAAACAAATCTTTAGAAAGTTTAAAAAACTTAACCCATATGTAGGATTCGAAAGCTACACCCGTTTATTCATTGGAATTTTGTTCGTATTTCGAAAAATGCATTTTCGATTTCACGTTAGTCATAGTACATTTATAGTTCAAAAGGTTCGAAACTTTCAAAAGGTTGTGCCCAACGCTTTTTGCAATTTTAATCGCGGATATGGAAAGTAAGCTAGCGGCCGGAGTGGTAGGAGGAGTTAAGGTAGGAAGAGTCAGGATATGCCCACTCGCATTTGCAAATGACATAGTGCTACAAGCAAAGAGCAAGAACGCTTTAAAGGAGATGATGATGATGTCCAAAGATATTTTGTTCAGGAAAAGAGGTCGGAGAGTTAAGGGAGGCAGTGGAAGTGGAAGGGAACGGCAGTACAGGAGGTGAAAACGTTTGTGTACCTAGGCTTCCTGTTTCAGAGGAATGGAGAAGTGGATGGTCATATAAAAGAGAGTGAGAAGGGAAAATGTAGTGATGAGGCAGGTGCGGGGGCTGGGGAAGAGATTGTTTGCAGATGATTTTGAAAGGAGAATGAAATTGTTTGATTCGCTAGTGATGAGTGTCTTATTTTACGGAGTGGAGGTGTGGGGTTGGAAGGTAAGTGAGGAGGTAAATAGGATACAGGAGAGGTATGTAAAGTGGACACTTAGGTTGGCAAGGAATACACCTGACTATATTGACAGGAGGGAGACAGGAAGAACGAGTTCAGGGATTATAACGGGGAGTAGAGCGTATAAATATGAGGAGAAATGTTTGGAAAAGGGGGGAAGTAAGCTGGTTAGAATGTGTTGGTGGGAGAAACAGAACAGGCGTAGGGTGGAAAGATGGAGTTGGAATAGGAAAGTTATTTTAGAACGAATGGATTGCAGGTGGATGAAGTTTGAAGAATGGACAAGGAAGGAAGGTATTTAAGATGGTTAAAAAGAATGGCATGAAGAGAGAGGAGCCAGAAGGGGAGGAGAGAATAAAGGAGCCAAGGTTTAACGTGAACTATGTGTGGATTATTCCAATCGAGAGAGCGTAACATTTGTGTGAGAAAGAAGATAAAGGAAGTCAGGAACTTATAGCGAGATTGAAGGAGTGTGAAGAGTTGGAGCAGAAGAGTCCCCATAACTGTATTTTCGTATCCACATACCTAGGTAACAGAACTCTTCCACAATTTCCACTTTTTGTCCGTTCATCTGCCAAACGTAATGTAGTTTCCTCTTTCTATTTCTGAAGCATATCACCTTTATCTTATCTTCGTTTTCCGTCAAATCTTTTGCTCCCACATACTCTTCAAAGATTCTCATCATAGCACTTTTTTGTTCACTGAGTAAACGCTGCTTCGAAATCTACGAACAACTCGACTAATGTCATTCTCTTTCCCCCTACCGTTCTATTAACCAAGCAGTTAAGCACGAAGATGTTGTCTATAGTTCCTATCCCTTTTCTAAATCCCGTCTGATTGTGTGGGATACTTCCTTTTTGTTCTACCTGACTCTAACTTTTTCTTAAGATTTCTGCATATATTTTATAGCCGACTGACATGAGAGTGATCTCTCTGTATTCCTCTACTTTCCTTCCTTCCCCTTTCTTGGCAAGCGGTACCACCAGTCCCGTCATCCACTCTTCCGGCCAACCTTCCCCTTTCCAGACCTTGTAACAGATGTTCCACATCCTATCCCTAACTCCTTCTCCTACATACCTTATCGCTTCGTTCTCCATCCCATTTTATCTTGTCGCCTTGTTTCTTTTTAGTCTATTTATTACCTCATCCATTTCGTCTTTTGTTATTTTATCCCCTTCCTCCATTTCTCCTTAGAATATCCTTCCCTTTTCCGCTTTGATCTTATTTTGCTCTTCTCCTAATAGTCCCTTCAAATAATCAGTCCATTTCTCCATTTCTATTTCTTCATTCACGCCCTTCCTTTCCCCTCTATCCCTATTTATTACACCCCACACCCTACCTTCTTTAATCGCCTTTTATTTTCTGCCTTATATTCCTCCTTTCCTATTCGTCTTTTTCTTTCCAGCATCTTCTTATTATCTCTTTTTCTCTTATTATACTCCTCCTTTTCCATTTCCTCCTTGCTCCATTTTCTTACACGATCTTTCATTCTCTCTTTACTCTCTCAGCATTTCTCGTCCCACCAGCCTCTCTTCCCCCCTACTATTTCTTCTTTAGTAGCCAGCTCACCCTTTACCTTCTCAATCGACTACTTCAACTTTTAATTAACGAGTCTCCTACTTTTTCTTTTTCATACCGAACTTTCTCCTTATCCATATTTTGTTTAAACTGTTTTAATTTATCTACGCCCCCCCCTCAGACTTCCATTTTCATGTTTCTTTCTCCTCCTATTTCCTTTCTCCACCTACCGCGCTTACTGACGCCTGCTTTCAGTGTAGTTATGCCCGAGAAGTGCTCGAACCCTATCTCATTCCCCACCTTCATGCTCCCTATCATATTCCGAATTCTTTTTTCAGCGAAGATGTAGTCTATTACCGTTGCTCTCTTTCCTATGAAAGTGATCTCCCCTTTCTCATCTCCTTTCATATTTTTATTACATATAACCCATCCTGTTTCTCCTATCACGTCTAGTAACTTCCTCCCCCCCCCCCCGGTCCGTCTCTCCATGTTTGAAGTTATTTATATATGTCTCTTTTTCTTCACGCCTCCCCCCCTTGTTCGCCAGTCCATGCATGTAAGTCCCCTCCTTTTAAAACCACTTCTTTCTTCTTTTTCCCCATCAACCCTCTTATTACTCTCCAATCTTCCTCTTCCCCTCTTCTATATACACAAATACCTTTACCTGCACTCTCATGTATCTCAAACGATTAATTATTTCCGCTTCCGTCTTTTTCATTCTCCACTTTCAATTCCTTAACTACTAAGTTATTTTTCGTCTTTACCCTTTCTATCTCCTCCAATCTTCTTTCAATCTCACTCAGTCTTTTCTTTAATCTTTCATTTTCACTTCGCACGTTCTTTTCATTCCCTATAAATGTTTCCTCATTCTCTGTTTGTTTCACCGTATGCTCACTTCTAATTTCTAAAATACTTACCCGTTCTTCCAACTGTTTTATCTCATTATATCTCTGTTCCTCAACCTCTCTCTGCCTATTCTCAATGCTCTCTAGTTTACCCCGAACCTTGTCTTTCTCCTCCTTCCAACATTTATCTAATTCTTTCTATTTTTCTTTTATCTTACGAATGAATTAAACGAACTTTTTGGAGCAGGACTACAGTTATTCTACTCTTCTTCCGACCGTCGATATGATTTCAAAATGTTAAGAAAAGTTTCCTTATTACCTTATCTCGGTCTTACGGTCAATTAAAAAAGAAAACGATTGTAAATGTTAAAAACAATCGTTATTAACAAATATCGTTATAAAATGTTCAATAAAAAAATTGGTATAATTAAAAGTTTAGTAGATAGGTGTATTAAATTAAGTAATGTTAAACTTAGAAAAGAAAATTTAAATAATTTAGAAGTTACGTTATTGCAGAATAATTATCCATTTCCGTTAATAGAAAGTGTTATAAAAGAAAGAATTCACGAAATTTACAATAGTTCACACAAAAATAATAAGCAGAAAAAATGGTTAGAGCGTACAATAAAACAGATTTAAAGGTTACATTACCTTATAATCAAGGTCTTTCTGAAAGACTAAGACGTTCTTTGAAAAAATTTAACATCAACGTTTATTTTTAAAATAATCACACTTTAGATAATTTTCTTTTGAATAAAAAAGATTTAGAAAAGGTTGGACATTTGTCAGGTGGCGTACACTTAATAAAATGCACTGGTTGCAATAAAGTTTACATCGGTGATCATCAATTAATCTTCAGTCTTAAGTATTAAAAACAGATTAGATGTATCAATGCATTTTACTTAAATTTAATATTTCAACATTAAAAAATTTTTGTAATAAACTAAATTCAATTCACAATTTTAAATCCTTTAAGCTTTGGCACGCTATTTTGCATCTGTGATTATTTGAAAATTCGACCTGTTAATTATCATCCATTTAGTATTATATGATAGCATTAATGTCAACATTCCTTTTATTAGCTTCTTTGTTCTTTATGCAATTATCAGACATTTTTTGTAGAAATATTACATCTTTTTACCATTAAAATGCTAAATTTATCAATTAAATGAACATTGCAATAACAAAGCTTTTTTTATAATGCCTAAAAATAAATGGTTGGTAATCACAATTGAAGATCGACAAAGTGTTTAAATTTTGTTAATGCCTCTGTTTTAAGTTCTTCTAGAACATTCTTTATTAATCTTTCGCTTATAGATACAAAATTATTATATGAAGAACGAGCTTTAAATAAGCACATTTGCACACATTTTTACATTTTTACCTTGGGTAATCCAAAAGGACCTAATTTTTTGAATTCACAGCAAGTGTCAGTACAGGCTCCTATGTACAATACTAACTTTTGAATTGAATTAAAAAGGTCTTTGGCGAGGAATAGGCTGAGATAAATTTTCCATATGCGTTTCTAAGTCATACAAAAAGACTAATAGTGAGAGGATTTATATCTTTTTACTTCCAGCAGGACAGAATTAGTCCACAAAATCGTGATAAAACCTAATTTTGTTTAATTGAAGAGGTGTTTAAGGTGCTGGAAGCAATTAACGAAAACAAAATAGATTGAGCATACTGAAATGATAACTTTTTTAGGTAATAATAAGGTTAACAGTATGTGTCAATTAGGAATTTGAACCAAATAAGAATAAAAAATAAATGTCAAAAAAGCGACATAGATGGGAAAACTTAGACTTATTAGTATAGAGGTAAATTACATTTATATTGCACTGTTTTGAACTCATTAAAAATGAACATAAATGCAGATATAAAACCTTTTTCATAATAAGTTGAACTTTTCTAACTGAGCAAAATTATTATAACATTGAAATAAAAAATTGGATTTTTATGAGAAAAATATATGAAATTAGGAAAATAAATGCAACATTTCATAAGGATATAATACACCTTTTTGCTTTTGTTAATTGCTGCCAGTAATTTAATAGGCTCGTTAATTGAATAATATTGTGTATTTTAAAGATTACGTAGATTAACTTTGTCCCTGTAATATATTTTTCCACCATTTTTACGAAGATAGAGCACATAACCTGCATTTGTTAATAACTATAAAGTATTCAATCTTATTATATCATTTAAATAATAGCATGCTTTATAAATTAGTACAGTAGTCTCGAAATGTTATACTGAAGGAAATTTTTATATTTTAATTTTATATGAGAAACTAATATACGTGTATAGTTAAATATGGCCAATAGAATCTCTGGAATTATTCTAATTTATTTGAAATTGTTTATTTGGCCCACAGGCACGTCCCGCTTGACGATTTTGTGGGAGTCTGTAGGTGAAGTCATTTGTATAAATACTTTTCATCGTCACAATAAACGTTAGCTATCCATTCGGCACATTTAAAATTCAAGTGTAATATATTGGTCTACTGCCCTTCAAATTATAAATAAGAATCATGCCAGCAAAGGAACCTCTTAGGAGGCAAGGTTCAATGAGCAAAAAAAAAATAAAATGAAAGAACAATTGACGTTTTCCTCAATTGATTATTTGGATTCTTTCAACGCGACGTACCATATTGAAAGTAACATCTCATGTAAAGTCACCTACTACCCTATCCAAATTCTTAACGTATGAAATTGGTACGTAATAGGCGCAATATAAATATATCTGTAAGGGATTGTCTAGAATTTCCAAAGAATCTTTTTATATAAGATTCATATTACCGAATCCAATTAAAATCAGTCTCAGAATCTCTCGGGGACGAAAAACGTTGTTTTTTAAAGAGATTATTAGGCAGTAAGTATTTTTAGAATTTGTGAAAAAAAATGGTCTACGAAGTTATGCATATTTGAATATCGTGCATTGTTTAGAATAAAAAACACATTTTTTTCTTTAAGCTTCTATAACTTTTGGTATATTTCCTTCTTTCAAAATGCGCTGAAAGATATAAAAAAGGTCAAAATTATATCGAATTTTATCATTTTTCTTATAAAAAGAAACGACAGACACGAAAAAATTTTGAGGGAAAAATTCGCACGCCTGAAAAAATACTATAAAAACTAGCTCTTTTGCAGTTTCGTGCAGCGTTTACAAGAAAAATTAGAAAATTATGTTTTGAGGAATAAATTCTTCCGGCATGAAAAATGGTTAAGCCTGCCAAAAACTAATAGCATGTCTTCCTTATATAAGCAGAAACTGTAAGAAATCACATTCAAAATTAAGAAATAAATTACGAATGTTCTAAACCTAAAGCAATTCAGCAAAATTTTAAACTATTGGCAACATCCTGCCCAATTCTAAAAAACTAAACGAACAAATTTTTGTCACCACCATTGTCGCAACAATTGCAAGAATGAGGGAGACTGACCCAACTTAGACCACTTGAATCTTGCTGTCATTGCAAGTAAATTGGTATGGTAATAGTCGCCACCGATATCATGCCATTTCTCTGACCTCACGCCGTCAAGGGGGTCGCGGAATATTGAGTCTTGAATGTCTTTACAACAGGATTATTCTGGGTACAGCACATAGAGTTGCAAATGGAAGAGACCCT
>NC_046659.1:5128504-5130153 GCF_010883055.1 Belonocnema kinseyi | reverse complement strand
GTGATAATTCCGGCAAAATATGGTGTTATGAGTTTTTACGCAATACACACGTGTTGTGAAGATAACAGACTAGAGTTGCTCCATCAAGCAATGGTGGAATATAGACATCAAATTTAGCCCTGTTAAGAAGAGCAGAAAGTTAATTGAAAAATTGTCTCTGCGAACCTCTGCTCTTCCTAATTGGTAGAAGCAGGGTTAGGATTACATCTACAAGGTAAGGTTAAAAATGTATCGATTAAATTTCAATTATGACACCTTCTACATGTAAAAGTGTGCGTGCTGAGCAAGTCTGAATAGAGAAAGCCCGACGTATACTTAACTTAATTGATCAGAGCGTTCCTATTGTCGTGGAATAAATATTTTACCTAAATTAAAATTTCCGGAATTTAATATTAAAATGAACCGTGATCTCTACCAGTGATTTCCAACCCTTTTCCCGATAAGGTACAATATTTTCCAGTACGAAAAAGTGAAAAACTATCCCATAAATAAAAAGGAGGGATATTCAAGACATATTTCTGATTATTAAAATGATAAGTTCTCAAGGTCCTATCAGCTCTATAAGGGCTAAACCATTTTTGAGGTCGAAAGGATTTTTGGTCTAAAAATATAATTGTTTAATTTTCTATTGTAAACCAAGCATGGCATCTTTTGTATTTGTTGTTGTTTGCAAAGGAAGTTATAAAATTCAATTTCATCAATATTTTTACAAAAGCCGTCGCCATTTCCTTAATTCGGAACCTTTTTAAACCACAAGTTAAAGAGGTTTAGAGACAAAATTTAAGTTTTTTTTAACAAAACACTAAATTTAAATACGCATAACATAATTATTTCTGTGAATTGGAAAAATACGTATCACCTTATTTTCGCTAAAAACAACATATTTCGTCCCCGAGAGATTCTGAGACTACAAGTGTAGAACTTGCCTTATTTGAAATGGATTTGGTCATGTAGTAAATATTGCTGAATTAAAAAATGTCGCATGAGTATTATAATAATTATTATATTTAATACCGTTTCGTCTTTTTGAGATTAAAATTTTAATGTGCAGCGTTGCTCTTTATCGAAATTATGATCGGCAGTTTTACTGCAATCAGCGATTTCAATATGATTTTCCATATCACTCATTTCACTTTGTCCTTTTCTTCGGATTCATTCTTCTTTTCGCCTTCATTAATATTTATGTTAAACGTCTTATCACCGTTTTTAACATTGAACGGCTCTATCACATTGGGAAAATCATGTCTAGGATCAGACTGGTCTAATTATAAATTCTAAGAGGAGAAAGGTAATCTACTGAGAGCTTTCTCCACCTTGAAGCAGCGGAGAGGAATTAATAGGTCTGTGGAACTAACCTTTCCGCATGTGTGTGTGTGTAGGAATATCTTGTTATTTATGCGAATTATTATTTTTGACGACATAACTTTAATTTCTGCTGTATCTGATGCTTCTTTATTTTTTGACTGCACTTTCTGCAACAAAGATGAAAATTAATTAATTATCATTAATTAGCATCTTAGCGCAAATTGTTTCAAACACCTTTAGAATTTCTTCGAGCAGAATAGTTTGCTGCTCAGATCTTCGTAAAGCGTATTCTACTATCTCTTTTGTAACGGAATCCTCACCATTTATCGGGACTCGGCACGGCC
>NC_046659.1:5086849-5128494 GCF_010883055.1 Belonocnema kinseyi | reverse complement strand
CCCCCGGGGGGTCCCGAGGTCCCGCGCGATCGCATCCCCGTTGATCAGTCGTTGCTTGCCCGCCTAGCTGGTACTTAGTTTTCTTGAGAGTGTGCTATTGCTTCCCGCCGATTCGAACGCCTCCCGGAGGAGACGGAAGCCTTTCGCCCCGTCCAACCCCACTGATGCTTTCGACCACCTCATCGTCGTGCACCAGATCTTATTACGACCACCAGCCACTAGCCACGGAATGGCGGTCTGCGACTACAATTGTAAGTGGCAATAAATGCCGTAATGTTCTTATTGAACTATTGGTTTCATTTGCGTTCATCCCTTTCCCGGCTCTCCAAATCCCAAAATCCCACCTCGGGATTACTACCGTAATACCTGGTGCCCAACCGAAAATCCCACACTTTTCCTTTTTTTAAATGCTAAACCTGTCGAGAAAAAGAGACACATTTTAAAACTTAAATAAACTCTAGCTTCAAAGGAAACTTTACTTCGCCTCGAATCATGACTCTTATTTCGAAAAATTCGAATTTGCATGTTATTTGATCTGATGCCTCAACCTTGCCATTGAAAATATTGTTTATGTGATTTTTATGGATGATTTGCGATGATTATTTGTGCGAACTGTATTGTTGATTTTTCATCATTTATACCTAATAATTTTATGTGATTCATGACGAGATGAAATTTGTGATATGATATTTTTGGTGATATGTGACATTTTCTTGAATTTTCTTCCAAAAGTTCACCGGGTACCCTCTCGTGATGTATAAAAAAGAAAGATAACCTTAATTACACAAGAAAACAAACACGTAGTGTCTAAGAGGGAATAAAACCAAAATACGAAATAAAAGGTACCCAATGATAATATTCCCACCAAGAATCAAAAATGTGGGAACCTATTACGGAAACCTAGTATAGGATGACACATTATTTAAAAACCGAACAACCGCCAAACACGATGAAACGATTAAACGCGCTAAAAGGCAAATACGCAAACACGCCAAGGTCACGCGACACATTTCTTAAACAAAGCATCGTACAACGAAAATGAACACATTTTCGTACTCCGGGATAATAAAATGATTAATTTAAATTCTAATTAAAATTCTGCAAATAAAGAACCGGCTAATAATTCTAACAAGAGTTTGTGAACTCTTGTTAGAATTATTAGCCGGTTTTTGATTTTTATTTCCGTGGTTTAGTTTTTGGGAATTTTATTTATTATAATTTTCTGAATTATTTCTCGCTTTTTCTGTTGGGAATTCGATCATTGGGCTGTTTTGACTTTCAGTTGAGCCTATTGTCATTTGGTTAAACGCTGGTAACATTTGGTTGTAAGGATTGAATGGGTATCTTGGTCTATTGTTTGTGAATCTGGGTTGGAAGTTTGGTTGAAATCTAGGTTGGAAATTTCATTGAAAACCAGGTGGGAATCTAGGTCTGAAATTAGGTCTGTAATTTTGTTGGTATTGGTTTGGGAAAGGAAGAAATAGAAATCTGAATGGTGAAAATGGAAATAGATTTCTATATTGTTTTTTACTCTGATTATTTTGTTTTCCGTTTTGGTTATCCTTTTCACAATTTTTATTTTCCCTTAAATCTTTATTATTATCCAGATTGTTTTTGTCCCCGGTACCATTATTACGCTTTTTTCCTCAATTTTTGGTTCTGTTATTTGTAACGCGAGGAATAATAGAGGTAATTCAAATTGTTATCATTGCGGTCTAGTAGGTCATTTTAAAAGAGAATGTCCATACTACAGTTACAACCAGGGAAACTGGAAGGGCGGTATTAGAACAAAAAAAAAAACAATATAACTTAATACCGAAACGCCGGAAACATTAAATTCGGAGAAAGATGAAACGACGGAGACACGTTTTCATTTGATGACAAAATTCGAAAATAAATTATTTCGAATTTTGGTTGATACAGGTGCCACACATTCGTACGCTGGCAAGGAATTACTAGGAAAAATTCGGAATTCCAGTTATTCAATTTTTAAACCCGTCTCGCGAAAATTATTGGTTGCGAACGGTGAAACGGTTGATATAATTGGGCAAGTGGTAATCCAAATTAAAATCGGTAAACACACAAAACTCGCTATATTCAGGTTAGTCCCAAAGTTAAACTCCGTAGGCATTTTAGGTACGGACATGATGAAAAACCTACGGATAACCCTCGATTATGACTCAGAAACTTGGTGGCTACCAGGGAGTCCTCCCACCCGCTATCCTGTGGAAACTCATTTAAACGCACTACCCATCCCAATAACCGAGGTTAAAACCGAAAATAAACCTGACACCGTAGGGAAAGAAAATAAGGAAACTAAAAAGACTGATATTACGGATAAAACATTTTCGGAAAATAAAGAGATTAAGAATAATAATAATAATAAAGCGAAATTTGGAGGTAGTATTAACCTCAAAAGTACTAGAGAATTTAACAAAAATATTCCGAAAGTCAAAGATAGCGAAATCCCCCTAGTACCTATCAGCTCCAACCAATCCCAAAAAACCAAAAATGCCTAAAACCCAGTAACAAATCATACAAAAGATATTCCTAGCCTAATAAGTATCCCCACGAGGAACAAATTCCAACCCCTCGAGAGCATCCCCATATACGACCCTAGCGAGGACTCAAGCACAAAAGACTCAATTAATTTAGGCAATCCTAGAAATAGGAAAAAAGTTATGAAAAATAATTCAGGAAAAATTTATTATAATAGCAAATACGAGAACGGATATAAAAATAGCGATTGTAATCTTTGGAAAAATAAAAAAGTTACAAATCGGAAAGAATCAAAAACCGAATTTCAAAAAGCCAATGAGATATTAGAAAGCGATAATAGAAATTAATGTGTTTTTTTTTTAAATAAGGCGATTAAGTTAAATAATATTACGGATAGCTTAGGAAAAATCTACGAACAAGATAATGATTCAGTTGAAATTTGTGAAGGCATTTTTGAGCTTAACGAAAGCTAACAATCACAATTAGAAAAATTTATTGAAAATAAAATTAAAATCGATTCGGGAAAAGAACACAGAGCAACTCATCTCACGAAACACAAAATTGATGTTCAAGGCCACGTTCCCATTAAACAGTGATATTACTACGTGAGCCCCAAAATAAAAGAAATAATTTACGAAACAGTAGACATATTATTAGAACAGGACATAATAGAACCCTCTTGTTCCGATTGGTAAAATCCTATTGTTATGATCAAAAAACCTGGAAAAGATTATAGATTCTGTTTAGATTTTAGGAAAGTAAATAACATCACAAAAAAAGACCTATACCCAATTCCACTCATGACAGAAATATTGGACACTTTAAGATCAGCAAAATTCATTTCAAACTAGCTTATTTACAAATTCCATTAGAAGAGAGTTCAAAACCTATAACAGCATTCACAGTACCTGGAAAGGGCATGTGTCAATTTAAAAGGATGTCATTTGGTTTAACAAATGCTCCAGCCACTTTTCAGTGACTGATGGATAAAATCATAACCCCAGATTTAAAGCCAAACTTTTAAAACCATTTAAAATACTTGAACATTGTACTAGATTAAATAAATGATGCAAATCTAACGATCAGTCCAGACAAATGTGAATTCGGTTGCTCAGAAATCAAATATTTAGACTTTAAAGTTAACGATAAAGGATTGCAAATAGATGAAAAAATTCAACCAATATTAGAATTCCCTAAACCTAAAAATATTAAACAATTACAGCGCATAATAGGGATTGCAAGTTGGTATGGAAAATTTAACCCACACTTTTCCGAAACAATAGAACCGATGAACAGATTACTTAAAAAAGATAAACAATGGGATTGGGGATTAGAAGATGAGGCTTTCCAAAAAATTAAAGACCTTTTAACATCAGCACCCATATTGACATGTCCAGATCTTACACAACCCTTTCAACTCGAAATCGACGCGAGTAACACAGGGTTGGGAGCCGTACTCACGCAAACGATTGACGGTATGAATTATGCAATAGCATACGCGAGCAGAAGCCTAAACGGGTAGAATCTCGACACTCAACATCTGAAAAAGAAAGCCTGGCGGTAGTTTGGGCTACCCGAAAATTTAGGCCATATCTAGAAGGGTATAGTTTCAAAGTAATCACGGACCACTTAGCGTTAAAGTGGCTCCTCAACCTAAACAACCCCATTGGCCGATTAGCCAGATGGGCGCTTGAACTTCTTGAATATGACTACGAAGTCATATACCGAAAAGGTAGTTCAAATCTCGTCCCTGATGCTCTTTTGAGATCAGGAAAATCAGTAAAAAAAATAGCGTTTGCGTTAGCTTGTAGCGTAGAAAAACCAAAAGCGAAAATAGCTGACATAACAGACGACTGGTACTCAACAAAAATCAGACAAGTCAAGAAAAGACCGGAAGAACACTAAAAATGGCGAATCTGAGATTCGCAACTCTATTTTTACAGAACTGACCCATTAAAACCTACTCTTTTACCAGATTTTAACCCATGGAAACTCGTCGTACCTAAAAAATTACGAACACAGGTTTTGAAAGAAAATCACGATGACATACAAGCAGGACACTTAGGCTCCGAAAAAACGCTCGCGAGAATTTCCGAGTACTACTTCTGGCCAGGCATGTATTTCGAAATAATCAAGTACGTGAAAAATTGCGAAATATGTCAAAGAACCAAACCGAGTAACCAACCAAAATTAGGGCTAATGGAAAAAAGAATCGTGGAAGAACCATGAACCATGAGTGCTGCAGATATCATAGGACCATTACCGATTACAAAAAAGAGAATAAACCAATATATCTTAGTGTTCGTAGATTTATTGACAAAATGGGTAGAAATTATTCCAATTAAAAAAACCAATGGAATAACAATAGTCAGAATTTCACAAACGTGTCATCTCACGCTGGGGAACACCGCGGATTCTCCACACCGGCAACGGCACCGAATTCGAAAATAAAACACTTAGAGAATTAACCGAAAAATTCGGAATTATGCACACTAAAACACCTAAATATTACCTCAGGGCAAACCCAACCGAGCGCTATAATGGAACAATTAAACAAATTATTGAAACCTACCTAGATAATGACCATTCCACGTGGGATGAATACATAAACAATTTGCAATTCGCGATTAATACTAGCAAAAACTCGTCAACATAATTCACCCTAGCATTCTTAAACTTAGGTCGCGAGTTAGAACCACTACAGTCCCTAAGAAAAAATTATGAAAACTATAGCGAAATAGAATTTCAAAGCGTAGATAAATAGACTGATAGACTAAAAAAACTACAAATAATAAAAGAAGAAGTTCAGACAAATTTAGACAAAGCAAACGAAAGACAAGCTAATAGTTACAATTTAAGAAGAAGACCGATAGAATTTAAAATAGGAGATAAAGTATTAAAAAAGACAACCAGACTTTTAAATAAAGCAGATAAAAAATCAGGTAAGTTATACGACCAATATGAAGGCCCATTTATTAGAAGAAAAAAGTTTCCCCAACCAAACATGAATTAAAGAACCTTAAAGTAAAAAGTATTGGAGAATGGAATATGAATGATTTCAAACTAGAAAAGGAAAAGATAGATAATAGCACTAAAACGTAGAAAAAATTAACAATTTCAAGTTAGATTATTTAGATTTTAAATAATGGCAAAAGGCAATAGATCAATAGTATTAATAATACGATACGACTCAAAACTCAAACAAAACAACTGAAATTACCGAAATTCTAAAATATCGACTCTAAGGACAAAACCGAACAGTGAGAACCTTTTCTTTCGTCCCTTTTCAGGAAACGGAATCAGCCGTAAAGTGCTACTTGTGCCAGGTCAAGATCCAGGTGCCCAAATACGAGGACCATCTGAAAACATGCCGAGCATGGGACTCGCTATTAGAACGAACAAATGGCGCCAAATAATGGGAGATCGGTTACCACCACCACATACACGTGCGTCACGCATTAAAAAATATGCAAATAACCGACGAAGCAGAGGGAGCAGAAGGAGGCATCCTTGATCAGGAACCGGAACCACCGCAACATCTAAAAATCCAAGCGGTAAATGACCTAAAATTTAAAGGAACACTCCAACACCTAAAACAAATGAATATAACGACATAGGACTAATATACAAAGGCGAAAGAGGAGAAAAGAAATCGGGAGATAAGAGAAGAAAGGGAGGGAACTTTAAGGAAGAAGGAAGGAAAGGAGAGGATCGAAATGGCAAGGAGAATCCTATAGGATTCCAAAATACCAATTACATCAGAATTACATCCAATTTTCTCATTAAATAAACACTAATACTGATCGAAGAATATTACAACCATAAATTGTGACGAATATTAAAAAATAAAAAACTCTAAACGTAAACCCACACAGTTTTGACGCCAAACAATTTTTTTAGTCTCATTTATTTTTCAGAAAAAGAAGAACCATGGAAGACAAGTGGAAAAGAAACATCGATTTACTTAACATTCCCAGCAAAATGTTTGACATATAATTATAACCAAATATTTTATTTACAAAATTTAATCAATTGATTATGCAAAAATATGTTTTTAATTATAAGTATGTTTTCTAAACTCATTTTTAATTCGTGATTCTTAAGTGTTGTTTCCATAAAAAAACTTATTCGATTGCATTTCCTCACTCCAATTGACATGTAATTTCGTACGTGTCGTACTAGGAAGGCAACGTAAAAAAATTTTATGAGTTCTGTAACTAATTTAGTACTGATTTAATATTGATTTTATTTTTCAACATACTCTCCTTTTAGGTCGATACAGCGAGTCCAACGATTTTCTAACTTTCTGATACCGTCCGAAAAGTACTCGATCGGAAGGTCTCCAAAATACGCCTCAGTTTCAGCTATGAGCTCCTCATTTGAGTAAAAACGCTTACCGGTGAGCCATCTCTTCAGGTTAGGGAACAAGTAATAGTCGCTAGGGGCCAGGTCTGGTGAATACGGTGGCTGAGGAACCAATTCGAAGCCGATTTCATGCAATTTTGCTTGTATAACTAAGCATGAATGAACAGGCACATTGTCGTGATGATAAAGCGGTCCAATAATGATGAATAGTATGCTCCGGTTATGGTTGACCTTTTTCAAGATAGTCCACGAATATTATGCCATGTGCATCCCAAAATACGGAGGCCATAACCTTTCCGACCCATTGTTGCGTTTTTGGACGCTTCGGAGCAGTTTGGCCCGGTGGAACCCACTGTTTTGCCTGTTGCGTTAATTCAGGAGCGTAGTAGTGGATCCAGGTTTCATCCATCGTTATGAATCGGCTCAAAAACTCGGTCGGCTTACGCGAAAATAATGCCAATTTCTGCTGGGAAGTTATCACACGAATTCGTTTTTGTTCCACTGTGAACAAACGCGGCACCCATCGCGCGCACAGCTTCTTCATGCCCAAAACTGAATGCACGATATTGCCCACACGTTCCAATGATATGCCTACAGCATTAGCTACCTCTCTCAATTTCACTTTGGGATCATTCAACATCATATCATGGATTTTTTCGACATTTTCTGGTGTAGTGACCTCTTTTGGGTGCCCAGATCGTTCAGCATCAACTGTGCTCATACGGCTACAACGAAACTCGGTATAACACTTATGAATCGTTCCAATCGACGGTGCAGAGTCCGGGTAATACTTGTCCAGCTTGGTCTCGGATATCGTTTTCTTGCGAAGATAGTAGTGTTTGATCAAAATTCGAAACTCAGATTTTTCCATATTAAAAAAAACTCGGAGGTTAGTCGCTTCTCAGTGCTGTAACTTGTAAATGCGTAAACATAAATGGCTGAAGTTTTGACAGGCGTCATTTGAAGGATCAAGCTCGACGAAAATGGTTCACATTAGTGAATACTAATGCCATCTCTTAGAATTTTCAGGTACTTATTAGACTGCCTAGCAGTTTAAAATTTTGGACGAAGTGTTCAAGGACAGAATCATGAATATGGTGTAATTTTTAAGTTTATCCAATAACACATCAAGTTTCCTGCTTCCTATTAGAGGGTCTACTCCGTTGTAGTGACAGATGTAGTGCTTTTGCCTTTACATCTATGGAGCTTGAACTATGAAACTCGACATCTATGAAACATAGACCAAACTGACAAATGTCCTGCAAATGTGCGTTCATGCTAAAGTGACAGACAGTCGTACAATTCCCTTTATTTACAGAGGTTTAATTAGTTTAATTTTTTCTGTAACCCTTATCTTTACCGTTGTTTATTTTTATGCCATATTAATTGAAAATATCTTTCATTGCATGTAGCGCTCCCCTGAACTCTTTTCTGTACTAGCTAATAACACTGTATAATCTGCGAATGTAAGCATTTGGATAATCTCTCCCTGTACTTTGACTCCTATGCTATTATTTTTCTTTTTTATTCTGTTAATTGCTTATTCTATATACAAGAAGAACAGCAATTATGGCATGTAATATACTTGTCTGACCCTTCCTGATATTTAGTTAGCTTCCTCATCATCAGGGCGTATCGAAAAAATTAAATATTTTGCTTTTGTTTTTAGGCAGGAATAAGACTAGATTTCTCATCGCCAAAGGTTAAAAAATGGTTATTTCTGAGCTGGGTAAGCCGTAAAAAGTGCATATTGGTTCTACATATACCTGCTTAATATAGACCCAATTTCATCGGATACGCTAAGATAACGAATTTTACTATCTCGGTAGTAAAATCACCAGAAAATTAGGGCTTCGGACAACGAGCAAAGCTCCGAATATCTAATATAGATACAGTTTTGAAACGTGGGCAAATAAAAACCTACTGAAAATAATTTCTGTAGACAAAGATACGAAAAAGTACAAAAATGATTCAACAAGAAGAAGGTTTTCGCAATACGATAAAGAAACACTGTTAAACACGTTTGCAGTTTTAATATACATTTAATATACAATTTTATAATAAATTTAAAATCTCAGTATACGAAATCGCCATTAAGAGAATGTTCAATGTTCTAATGTTTCGGCTTTATGAGATTTTCTGCGATTGAAAATTATTCAATTTATCGAAATCACCTATTTCAAAGCTATTTTCGGTTTCCTTATTATTTAAAGGAATGTTTGAAGTCACGTGATTTCTCAGTTTGAGTGTGTGGTGATAGCCTTGTCGCTTGAGAAAACCAGAGTGCGAGCAGCAGTGAATCGCGATAGATCGTTGTCCGATTTTTTCGGAGCAGTAAAGTGATTAACTCAATAAATACATTAAATCTTAGATCTTACAAAAATGTCTATATAAACGAGTAAGTGATCTGTGTTATTTCACAAAAATGGTTTTAGTCTGCCAAATATTCTATACTTGAAATAAAACTTGAACTATTCATTATTTCTAACGATTCTTCTTTGTCTATTCGTGACCTGGCAAAATTAATTATTTGTAAACATAAACATCAAACAAAATGGTCCTTAGAGCCGGATAGAAGATCGTGAAAAGCATTCAAAAGCGTCAAATTAATACAGAAAAGACCAAAGTGAGAAATTTTATTTAGTGAAAGCACAGGGACTAGGTGGAAAATGTGATGGCTTGAGGTCACATCGCAAGGATATAAGCTGATGACAAAAGCTTCGCACGTACTATAATGCAGTCTTCCTTCTCCAAACACTCTGTACTGTACTCTTTCATGCTGTCATTCTTCACTGGATCGGTCTGTCATTATTCTTCACGTGAAGGAAGAAATAACAGGTTTGCCAGCTGATATTTGGATGATTGTCAACAACTTTAATTTCAGACTTCATCGATTTCTAACCTTCTCCAGTGGTAAGATGACAACTTTAATTTACCTATAATGAGAGAGGCTCGTTCCGGCGAAGAAAATAATAATTCAGGCTGTAATATTTCAGTGATTATTTATTGAAATTTTATTAATAATTATGCTCTCGCACCCTCAAATTTGCTCGCCTTGTCAGAGCACTTTAAAACTAAAGTGATTCAGTTCTATAGGGAGAATCTTCGCGATTTATTTAATGCTTTAATTATTCAACACGATTCCTAATCAAATATAACAAGATTACACTATTTGAAATTGTCCTTAAAGGGAGAAGCTGAAGGTTTTTAAAGACATGTTTCGATAACTGATGCTATTTTATCTCCACTTGAGAGTGGTTAAGACCAGATTTGACAACAAGAGAGCTTTAATTTTAACTCATTTACAAGCCTTTATCAATCTTCCTAATGTGTCGAATAATATTCTAGAAAACTTAAAAAACTTACGCGATAAAACAAATGAGTCATTGATGGCTCTCAAAAATATTAAACGCTTAACAGAACATTGGAGTGATTTACTTGTTTTTATAATAGTTAAAAAGTTTCATATTAGTACTCTCAAGGAATGGGAGATGCATATTGGTTCTAGCACTGATTATCCGACTGATGAGCAACTGCACTCATTTTTGGAGACTCGCATACGTATTTTGGAGGCTATTAAAGCTTCAAAACCTGGTGCGAGTTCTAAACAAAAGAGTAAGGCTTCAAAAAACAATTAGGAGTTAGGAGCCACAATGCAGATTCTAGCTCAAAGTGTCTCTTTTGCAAGGAAAATCACTCTTTATTTAAATGCAACCAATTAAAAGCTCTGTCTGCGGACAGGCGTAGGGAAGTTGCTACAAATAATCATTGTCATAATTGTCTCACACCCTAAAATCGACCTCATAATTGTGTTAGTAAATTCAAATGTTACAAGTGCGGTAGGAGACATAATTCCGTGTTGCATTCCGATGATTATAATTCAAATCCCACTTTACAACCAACTAACTCTGCATTGGTTACTTCTCAATTGGCAGTTTCAGGTTCTCTCGCGTCACAATCAAATGATCCCGGCAATTCCACCGTAAAGGTGGGGGTAAATCATGTTGCGCTTAAAGAAGCAAAATATAAAGCTTCATTTAATTTTTCGAATAATCATCAAAATTTATCGTGCTCAACCTTACTCGCTACGACTGTTATTTCCTTCCAAGCCGAAAATAGAAAAGTCACAGATTTAGAGTTTTGCTGGACCAAGGACCTGAATGTTGTTTTATTACCGAGAGAGCAATGAAAAAATTAAGTCCACGCTACAAAAAAATTAAAGCAGTTGTATATGGGGTTGAAGGAGTTAATATTGGTTCTTTAAGAAAGTTAGCAGAATTAATGGCTACAGAAAAGAACTGTCCTAAAGTCCACATTAAAGCTTTAATATTATTACACCTTACATCATATGCTCCTAATTTAAGATCTAATGTGGGGAATGAAGATCAATTAAAAGAGTTAGTATTAGCAGATCCAAATCCCTTTAGGACCCATCAAGTTGATTTGATTTTAGGAGCCGATAAATATGGCTCATGTTTACTTCCTGGTCTCCAACAGGGTATATTGGGTTATCTTACTGCGCAAAGTACCGTTTTTGGTTGGATATTGTCTGGACCGGTTTCAGTCACAAATAAAATAGAAATTAACATTCCAGTTACAGCACATCAGACTATTTCAGCAGAAGTATTGCATGAAAACTTAAACAGGTTCTTTGAGTTGGAAGAAGTTCCCTTAAAAAATACTTCGACTGATGAAGAGATATTTTGTGATAAGCGTTTCGCCTCGAACACATGGACACACCTTGGACACATGGAACTTCTTCAAGAAAAAGAATTGGATAGTTTTCCAGAAACTGTGTATTTGCCTCATCATCGTATCTTAAGAGAAAGTAGTTCCACTACTAAGTTGAAGGCTGTTTTCAACGCTTCCAGTTTAACTTCCAATAATTCTTCCTTGAATTCTCATCTTCACATCGGTCGCAAGATTCTCAATGATTTGGTTTCAATCATTATGAATTGGAGATCAAATCGCTTTGTTTATGTGGCTGACATTGAAAAAATGTTTAGACAAATTCTAGTTGACCCTCGGGATTGCGACTATCAAACAATTGTCTGGATTTCTCCTGATAAAAGGTTCGTCGCTTATAGACTTTCAACCGTTATTTACGGTACTGTCTGTGCTCCTTATTTGGCTAACAAAGTGGTTAAGCAGTTAGCTTATGATGAAGGAAATAGATTTATTTTAGCGCAAACTATATTAGAAAATAATATTTACGTCGATGTTTTGTTTGGTGCAGATAGTCAGATTGAGGTTAAATAGGCGCTAGCTCAATTAGGACTGTTATTAGAAGCTGGCGGTTTCCATTTGCGAAAATGGGCCGCAAATGAACCCGAACAATTGGAAGATTGTCCCTAGGGAGAACACGAACGTACTATCGAATTTCCGTTAAAGGATGCTCAGCTAAAGCTTCTAGCTTTATTTTGGGATCTTGAGTCTGATTCATTCCTTTTTAAAGTGACTTCTTCTTTAGTCGAAAATCCAACAAAACGGATTGGTCTGTCATTAATAGCTAAGTTGTATGATCCTATGGGTTGAATAACTCCAGTCATAATACTGGCAAAAATTCTAATGCAAGAACTTTGACTGGGTAAACTCGACTGGGACGATAGAATACCTGATGATCTTAAAATTCAACGGTTAAATTATCATGGTTCTCTGGGAAAGTTAGAAGCACTTAAGGTCCCCAGATGGACACGACAACTGCAGACAAACTCTGAATTCGAGCTCCATGGCTTTTCTGAGGCTTCGTCAAAAGCTTATTCAGCTTTTGTTTACATTAGAATTCTTAGTGAAGATTTGAAGGAAGCTCATGTTTGCCTACTAATGGCTAAATATAAAGTAGTTCCTGTTAAATCTGTAACAATTCCTCGTTTGAAGTTGTGTGGAGCTGCGTTTCTAACTAAGACACTTAAGTTTGTCATGGAAACTCTGTCACTGAATAAAATACTTGTTTACTGTCACACTGATTCCGTAACAGTTTTGACTTGGCTAGGAAAACATCCTTCCAATTGGCCTGCGTTTGTCGCCAATAAAGTTTTCCTAATTCATGAGCTGGCACCTCGCGCGAAATGGCGATACATTTCTACTAAAGATAATCCAGCCGACTGCGCTACTCAGGGACTCACGCCCGAAAAATTAATAAGGCATTCCTTATGGTGGCAATGCCCACCTTGGTTAACTTTGCATTCCTCAAAATGGCCTGAATATCGCCACGCAGCCCCCTCGCAATCAAATTTAGAACAGAGGCCACTAGAGAATTATCATGTTTTGAGTGTGATCAAAAGTTCATTTGAGTTGATGCTTAAATTCTCCTCTTGGTCAAGACTGCTTCGCGTAACGGCCTATTGTAAAAGGTTTATTGATGCCTTTGTGTTCAAGCACTCAAAACTTAATAAGCCTAAACGTAAATTTTCAACCATTTCTCTTAATGCGATTGAAATCCAATAAGCTGTTATATTTTGGATTAAATTTGTCCAAGAAAATTCCTTTTCTAATGAGATAAAAGCTTTGCACGAAGAAGATAGGGTGGTTCCAAAAATCTCGCTATTAAAAAGTTTGAATCCATTTTTAGATTCCAACAATCTCTTAAGGTTAGGTGGAAGACTACGGCATGCTCCTATCAGTTTTGATGAGAAGCATCCTGTCATTTTACCGCTGCACCACATAAGTGAGCTTATCGCCACGCATGCTAACCTTCGATCTTTACACGGTGGTTAGCAATTAACTTTACATAAGCTCAGACAGCGTTACTGGATTTTAGGAGCTCGCTCTTTGGTTAAATTACTGATAAAAAGTTGCCTGAAGTACACATGTGGGAGAGCGGCTTTGTCTCAACAACTTATGGGGGACTTACCTGAATGTAGAGTAACCCCGCAACGTCCATTCATACATTCTGGTGTGGATTAAGTAGGCCCACTTAATGTTCGCTTTGCTTCCAGTCGTGACAGAAAGAATTTCAAAACTTACGTTGCGCTTTTTGTCTATTGTTGTATGCGAGCTGTCCATTTGGAACTGGTTTCTGATTATTCATCTGCCGCTTTTCTCGCCGCCTTTCAGCGATTTTCTTCAAGGCGAAGAAGACCTGTACACTTGTACAGTGATATCGTTACGACATTTCACGGCGCTGACCGGGATTTAAAAAATTGCCTTTTGAATCTTAGACTGGATGCTAACTAGCTTAATGAGTTCGCATTTCAAGGTACTTCTTGGCATTTCATACCTCCTCCTGCTCCTCATTTTTGGGGTTTATGGGAGGCTGGAGTTAAGAGTTTTTAAGACCATCTAAAAAGAGTAGTAGGTGCACATACTCTTACATACGAAGAGTTTTATACCCTTCTTACTTGTATAGAAGCTTACCTTAATTCCCGTTCTATTGCCCCTCTTTCAAATGATCCTGAAGACTATTCCTATCTTACACCTCGTCATTTTCTGATTGGAGCCCCTTTGAGCAGCATTCCAGAACCCTCATTGGAATTTACTTCGGAAAATCGTTTAAATCTATGGCAGTTAGTACAAAAAACTTCAGAGATTTACTGGAGAAGATGGGCTGTTGGTTATTTATAGTCTTTACAAAAACGCTACAAATGGTTCAACAAAGAGCTAAATCTTGTGATCGGTGATATCGCTCTTGTGAAACATGATCTTTTACCGCCTTCTAGATGGTTGTTAGGCCGTATAATTAAATGGTACAAGGGTAAGGACGATTTTGTACGTTCTGTTCGCGTAAAAACTGCCCGTTTGGAATACGAACGTCCGATTACTCAAATTTGTCTGTTACCAGTCAGAGCGAAAGAAATAAGCGAAATCTTAACAACTATTATTAATTAGATTAAAAAAAAAAGAAAAATTATTCTGTCAACTTAGTGGATTATAACGGGCAGCTAACACTATTAAATTTTAGTTACATTTATACTGTTTCTGTACGGCGGGCGGCATTTGCGTTGTTGACAAATATTCGATTAAGCACTTATTGTTTTCTTTTCATCGTGCAGTTACCACTCAAGAGGCGGACGGTGTGCTAAACGTTCTAATGTTTCGTCTTGATGAGATTTTCTACGATTGAAAATTATTCAATTTATCGACATTGCCTATTTCAAAGCTATTTTCGGTTTCCTTATTATTTAAATGAATGTTTGAAGTCACGTGATTTCTCAGTTTGAGTGTGTGATGATAACCTTGTCGCTTGAGAAAACCAGTGTGCGAGCAGCAGTGAATCGCGACAGATCGTTGTCCGATCTTTTCGAATCAGTAAAGTGATTAACTCAATAAAGACATCAAATCTTACATCTTACAAAAATGTCTATATAAACGAGTGAGTGATTTGTGTGGTTCTCAAAAATGATCTTAATCTGCCAAGTATTCTATACTTAAAATAAAATTCAAACTATTCATTATTTTTAACGATTCTTCTCTGTCTATTCCTGATCTGGCGAAATTAAATATTTATAAACATAAACATTCAACAGAGACCATGTATATTACATTTCATTTACAATATATTGCTGATTTATAAGAAAAGACAGATATTTGAAATTTACAAAATTAAAAACAATCTTGTGTAAAGTTCAAATAGAAAAAGAATTAAGAAACCTAGCCCTCGATCACCTGTACTCACGTTAACATTCTAACATTCACAGCGAATTTTAGAAAAAATTCCATCCGTATGTTTCAATATATTTAACAGTGAATAACATGATATGTAGATAGGCTATATTCCGAGGCACGAAAGGCTAGTAGTGCTATTCTAGTAGACACAGTAGAATATCAAAGTTGAAAAGTAGGCAAAGATTGGTATAAGTCAGGCAAAATATACATCACATAGGATGTACTTAATATTCGCAAATTAAAAATTTGGCACAAAAAAAGAACAACTAATAACAAGTCTCAATTACTTTTGTTATGTTACAACCAGCATGAAATAAAACTTATGTTCCACTTTAGTTTTCATTGACAATCATATAAGTAAATAGAAATTATTCCAATTCTAATAACATAACGTAACGGTTTTAAAGTTTCGGACGGGTCCATCGATTTTTGATGAACACCAGATTACAATGAAGCTTGCAGAGAATTCAAGAGATTAGAAGGAAGATTTTACACCAGATTACTGTATGGAAACTTGCGATACTCAATATAAATTAAGAAAACTATCGGATCTTAAAATGTTCAACTTTTTGATAACAAGATATGTAAACGCTAGAGGGACATATCTAAAAGCATTTTACGTAATTTTTTAATTCTCTTTACATGAACGAATAAAAAAATCCTAAGATACATACTTACCCTGATGCTGTCTCTGTTTCCCGGCTTCGCGTGAACTATCTTCAAGAACTCTTTGAAGTTCTCTGTCATCCAACGATTCGTCATTACTGCCACTTAACCTTGCGCATTCTGGCAGTTCTCCTATTAAAAATAAAAATATACATCGAAAATATCATTAGCTGCTACCTTTTCATAAAATTCATTCATAAAAAAAGGACAAGCTAATATGTATGGAATATGAATTAGATGTGTAATGCATATTTTAAATTATTGGTGAATAATATCAGGAAATTGAGATTTGTTTTTAAATTACTATGATATACGTTCATATAATTACCTGTTAGAAAATACACACACAAACAGCAAACCAATTACCTTCTGTAAGGAAAGTCGTTATGGTTCCTGTGGTTCCAATGGTCAAAATATTTTTCTTTAGGTCAATGCAACATTGATGTCTTTTCAGCATGTCCAAACCAAGCAACATGTCCATAGGTTGTTCCTCCAAAACGCTGAAAGACGTAGTAAGATGATCATTACCAATCTGTATTTGTACCATGTGAATTCGTCCAATTATTCGCTGCACACCAACTCCTTTGGCAACACCGGCCCATCGTGAGTCTACTAGTCGCATTATATGACACCTTTCAGCACACGCTGCTGACATTATTGTAGTCTGCGCACCTTTGATTTTAAACCAAATTAATTTTAGGTAACAATATTAAGCTAAAGTCCCAACTATAGGACTGCACAACAGGTATTGAGAGAACTTATTGTTAGTTTAGAATAACTGATACTCAAACTGAGATTGGCACAAAATCCGACTGAATTGAAAACTTTATTAAAATGTTATATCTGATATCTGGGTTTTGAAAAACCTATGTTTAAAAGTTCCGTTTTTAAAAATAGAAGCCTCTATATACAAAAAACTTGTTAATATATACTATAAATGCTTAACTAAATTGTAACAATAGTAAAGGACTACCTGAATCGATAAAAGCTTTCACGGGAAACCCGTTAACTTTGCAGTTGATATATAGCATTACGACAGTGCCAAATGTTTCTGGATTATATTCCATAGCAGCTTCCATATTAGCTTCTATATTCTTTTGGCGTATTTCCTCAGCAATCAGTCGCTGAGCTTCAGTGTCGAATGGATCAGCATTCATCATTCGCAGTCTTTGAGCTTGACGTTCTTCTCGAAGTTTTACTTGTTCTTTCAGCACGGTTCCGAAACTTTCTACATTTATGGAAAAATAAAAGTATGAAAAAATTGCGTATAAATTTTTTTCAAACATGCTTGCGCCATGCAAAATTACTTAAGTTCGTGTTTAACGGTACATTGCTTCAATTCGGAAACCAACCTTTTTACCATTTATATAGATTTTCATTAATTTTCAGCTCTGTTGCTAGTATAAAAAAATATACTAATATGTTTCAAAATGTGTGAAAAATAAACAGAAACTTTTTGTAAAGCTTAAAGAAACTAACCTTTTTTCTTAATTCTGTTCTTTGTATTGCATATTTTTAGGGAAAAAATTACTTTGACAAAAGTTGTTGCCATTTTGTTTATTTTCAAGTATTTATTACTTTTTTCCGACTTTTAAACAAGGGGAATCTCTCCACCAGGAATAAGAATACAACGTCAATTATCTTTATTATTAAAAAAAACTCCGGTTCTTAGCACGATTGGCGTGAGGCACCAGAAGGTTAAACATAAAGGACTTTCAATTAAAATGTAAAAGTTTTGTTTATTATCCGATTCTAAACGTGCTTCCAAGTCACAAGAAACCCATACACCTTTTTTGATACCTTCTTAAGGTTTCAAAGTAAATTTAGGTGTCCGCGAGATTTTTTAATGAGTTTGAAGTAAGTTAACATATTTGAATGAATAATCGTAAATTTGTAATGAAGAATAAAACTTATTTACACCTAATGTGTTAAATCTAAATAATTGTTTTTTGAAGAGTTTCTCGATTTTCAAAGTCGATATCTTAAAAACTGCAAATCATAAGCAACAGATCAAAAAATGAACAGTGTTATATAAAATTTGTTATAATTTGGTGACAGAACTGTGTTTTAGAACATTTTGACACCATGTGAGCAAGTTATACACACAATAAAATCTCAAGTAAACCACAATCAATTGTTAACATGTCTTAGATTTAGGAATTTAATCGGGATCAGAGGTAACCTGTGAAGAAGCTATACCACTCTGAGGGCACTTCCCGTGACCTTTCCCACTCATTTCCCAGTCACCGACTGACGCTTTCCAGGTCCTTGCTTCGGCGCGCAAACTCGTCCTACTGCGTTCATTCTTTACGCGGATAGGGAAGTTCTGACTTGCGCGTTCACGGATTGCCAAAACTAGAGGATACTCTTGGCTCAAATTCACCGTTGTTGAAAAAGTTGCCTATTTGCGGGATAAAAATTCCGCACAGTGGCAAAATAAACTTTCTATTTAAATTAATAATTTTATGCACTGGGTGACCCACCATGTACACAATAGCCGGTAGTATGCAATAATGCAAATAATAAAGCAAAAAAGTCTTCTACCAAAATTTTGTACGAAACTTAGTCAGGCACAGAAAAACTTCAAGGTTGGACCTAATCAATCATTGAAACGCTCACTTTAGATACCACTTGCACGTGTCTCATACGTTGAGATAGTGTTTTTGACTACACACATCAGCTACCGTATTAGGTAATATTCCATTGAGTCGTCTAAGATGGTCGTCTGTTACCTAATTAAAAAAAAAATTACAAAACAACTGAAATTTCACGAACCCATAAAATATGCTTTTTTGAAAATTTCTTGGCGAGACTGCATCAACAAAACACCATTTCTAACAAGAAACGTCATTATTTTCAATTCCTGACAGAGTTTCTGTTGCATAACTGCTAAAACTACCAAAAAAACCTGAAAATTCGACAAAACCGGCAAACTTTCTCTCTGGAATACTTTTAAGCAGACTTAATTAGAGATTGGCCAAATATTGGACTACAATGAAGTTTCAGGATGGGGTATGACATGGTCCGAGACGCGGGATAACGAATTAAGCGAGATGTCAGCCAGTCTAGACCTTACTGGTCTAAACTCTGGAAATGTCACAACATTCAGAAGGTGAGGATACCGTAAGATAATTATAGACATCACACTAGCCTCCTGGCGCAATCTGAGATAGAGTTCCACACTTTAATCGTAAACCATATTCAGGTGTAGACTCTGCTGAGAAAGAAAACCATGGTTATCAATTTCGAACAAGAATTATCAGTGGAAACGAAGAGCCTCAAAACGCGGTTGGCTGTAGTAAGACATCTCGCATAGTTCAACAATCCTGGGTCAAGATCGGATAAATTTTCGGCACATTTTCCAGTAACTATGGCCGCCCATATCTCTCTCAAGTAGCGCTGTTCAATACTAAGATTTGATTCCACTCTCACGAATTAGATTAGGTCATTCTCTATGTCTTCATATATTCTATTCTGAAAATCACAAATAGAAAACTTTCCACAATTTTCTAGTGCTTTCTATATAGGCCCTGGAAAAACACTGTAGGGCCCGAAGTTTTACCATCCAACCTTTAGAAGAGATGATGAGAAGGAAGGTCATTAGCATGCAGTTCGCATATCAACCCCATTGCAAAAGCCTCTCTAGCAACACTTCAATCCTCATATTGATTCCATATTCCCATCCAGTATTCACAACAGTACCGTCGCAGCCATTGAGTCGAAAATTTTTAAGACCGAATGTAGGTCCATCTGAATCGCTTGATCTTATTAGGTCCAGCTTTTAATTTAGTTTAATCTTAACGACGATCATAATTTAGTCCTTCTTACTCATACTGATGCAAGTTTTCGCGTAAATATTTTTGATTTACGTAGTGAAAGACGAGGCAGCGTGCGTTCATACTTCACGATCAAAACCGACCTTTATGACATTTTATATAACGGAAATATTATATCATACTTTTGTATGACTTCTCAAATAAGCAAAATTAAAAACAGATGCATTTACTACAAAAAATTTGATCCTTTTTTTATATCTATTTTTTGATTTTTTTCGAAAATGGTTTCTTCAATCAAACAACTTTCTTAACATAAAAGATGTACTTTAGTATTACTAACAACATTTGTAAGAAGTTTTTTTCGACACGACTCATGTTTGTGAAGTAAATTTGAAAGAAAACTATACTTTTGGTTTTTTTGAAAATATTTTGTCTTTGCGGCTAGGTTAAAAAAATTTTGATGAAACTTTATACATTTATTTTTAACTTAAAAGGAGAAGAGTGGCACCCCAGGCCTTTATATTTTTGCGAATTTTACGCCACAACCTATAAAAATGTTTAGTTTGAATTTTCAAAACGCGGAAAATTTGTTCAATAAGCCCGTTTCGTTGAAGGTCGCAAGAGTTAAGGATTTTAGAACAGTTTAGCAACAGTTTGTGCCAGACAAATACAAAGGCTAGTATGACTAATTAGTGAACGACAAAAAAGAGTGACGATGAATCTATCACAATTGAGAGCGGTTGTGATAGCAATGATTCCTTGAGCGAGGATTAGAATTTTTTCTGAAAATAATGAGTTTTTGTTGCGTTGAATTGTAAATGTGTGTACAGGGAGCAAAGGTCCTCAAACCCGTCTAAGGGAGAGATTAAATACAGACATAAAATATCTTTCTCAAATGCTTGCATTTAATTATTTATGGACTGCACTTAAAAGAACATAAAGAACAGAAATGAAAAGAATATAAGATGTAACACACATTAAGGACCATTTCGTTTTTCCTCTCCTATAGGTCGAATCATTTCTTTTTCACTCTGTCAATTGCGATAGATTATAGATCATAACGAACACATACAGGGTGATTTTTTTGTTGTACCCGATTTTTGTTGGAAAAAAGAAAAAAACACTAATTTTTTCTTGCAGAAACTTTTCTTAATTAAAATTCGGAGTTGCACAATTTGTTATGTCACTTTTTGAAAACAATATCTGGGAAGTGACGACTACAAATCTGCCCTTATTTCGGCATTTTCCATCACTGTTTCAAGTGTTTCTGGTCCGATTCCAGCGATTTCTTAGAGTATGTTGGCCTTGAGTTGCTCGAGAGTTTCAGTTTTATTGACGTAACCCTTACTTTTTCAGTAGCCCTATAGGAAAAAGTCCGGAGGCAACAAATCAGGAGACCGTAGCGGCCAGTCTTAATCGCCCCTATTCGAAATCAAGAGTCAGAACAACTGAGGACTGATTTTGAAAATAAAATTTCGGCTCCCTCTCGCAGTGTGTAGCGATTTATGTTTAAAATTGTACTGGTTCGACGTTTACAACCCGCGCGGCTACACTGACGGTAGGCGGCCCGCAATTTTTAAATGATTAAGAAACTTCGGGTACAACAACAAAAATCACCTTGTATTTCTATAATTTTGTCAATTTTTGTATGGATAAGCTTATCAGTGGAAACGCTGCTTCCTCGTCTTGTGAAATTTTAATTTTTGTCCCTACCGAGTTGGCATTCTCATGTCTTTAATTTAAATTCGAATGATAATCCAACTAAATATTTGAAATCTGTCATTGACTCTGCGGGACTCTCTAGAGTATAATATGATTCCACTTAATACTCTGATTTTACTAGTACGGGCCAAAACTCAATAATGACGGATGACCTCGACAGGGTATTATCCTGTTCACAGCATGCGTCGTATTCACAGCATCGAGTATCAAACGCCTAGTAAACTATCGCCTAAGCCTATTCCTGTTCTGACTGGAAATCTTACATTAATTAATAAACAAGAATATTATGATCATTAAAAGTCGTAAAAATTAATTAACGCCTTTATATGTTCCACGCACACGAAGAGAAACTACTCTATGGATTACTGCAGAAATAAAAGAGTTTATCAGAGAAAGAGACACGAAATGTAGATTGGCAAAAAGAACCATGAATAGTAGTATAAAAGCGGTATTTCGCAAACTATGGAACGTTGTTCAAACAACAGTTAGGGACTTTCGTAATTAAATTATCTTTCACGCAATCAGAAATATGAACAAAAAAGAAACAAAATTATTTTAGGCGTTTCCGTCTGATTAGAGAAAATGAATCATTGGTCAAAGAATTTTTGAGAGAAGTCTATGAAGCCTAGAATTCACTGAAAGAAGATTCAAGGAACATAAATAGCTTCAAAAAGCTGTACAGAGCCCTCATAAAAGCTGAGGCAAAATGCCCACCTATCAGTGTTCAGGAGGTGAAAAAAGTATTAAAAGGCATGATCATATCTAAAGTAGAACAGCCTATTCCTGAGTAGTTGGTGGAAAAGCACACTATGCTCCTGCCAAAGATGGACAACTTAGCTGATCTTATGAATAACAGGCCAATAACTTTTCTGCATACTGTATACGGTCTTCACAGCTACCCTACATGCAAGGATTATTCAGACAATCAGACCTGTTGTGGCGAAAGGTGCATGAACAACGTGGCTAAAAGAAAGACGTAGCAACATGTCGGGAGAACCTGCTCATCGATAAATGTGTCTGCGAAGATGCAGCATTTTACTAGCCCTACACACAAAATATCACGTGACAACTAATAACGTTATCCTTAAGAATAGTGTCTTTTAGGGTGAAACCATGAGCCCACTCCTCTTTTGCCTCACATTATTTCTACTATCTCTCGCAATTCGCCATTTCGAAGGATACTTCTCGGTAAATACACTCGGGACATTGGAATAGAGTTTATGTTAGAAGAATGCGCCAAGGTTTATTTGAAGAAAGGAAAACCTAATGCCATCTACGAAGCCCCTAAGCTCGTCGACAGAAGCGCTATAACACCTTTGCGCTGGAGAGAAGTATACTCGTACATTCCTGGGCGTGCAACAAAGCCGCATTCAAAACGTCTCATCCATAAATAATATTTTCCGATGTAGTTCTTCAATAAACATGCTTACCGTTTCACTGTGGGGTCAAATAAAAAAACGGAGCTCAAAATAACTTTTAGGACGCAATTCATTATCGATTTTGTACTCTTTTTTTTATGTTAAGAAAAATTCAACTCTCAATTTTGAACAGAATTATGAGATTCGACTTTAAATTTTTGTTTATGTAAACTGTTTTGCTAATGCAAAAAGAGGAGAAAATGTCGATTTTAATGGTTTTATTTTTTATTTTCTTAAAAAAATTTTTCTCCTGTTCAATATCGCTTGAATTTTATGCACAGGGGTGCATGGATGAAAAAATGGCTTACTTGTTATGTTAATTGTTATAAACAAATACTATTAACAAATAGCCAAGATCATGGATTGTTCGGTTGCAAAGTATAATTGTGCGTTAAAATAACGTGCTTTTACCATAAAAATGACACTTGATTATGAAAATTTGTCACTTGATATTTGTTTATATTTTCTTTTTTAGAATTATATAAACAAATGCCTATTATCGGAATTTATGGATAAAAAAGAATCTTTTTGTCTTCTTATTGTGTACAAACTATCTTATCAGTGATTTTAATTAAAGAAAATTTGTTAACCGATATTTGTTTATAATTTTTTTAAATCAATTATATAAGCAAATGTTTATTATCGGAATTTATTGGCAAGAAATGTCCCTATTTTACTGTCTTCAAATATAATTGGCCATGATATATAGTGCTGAAAATTTATCATTTAATATTTTTTATATATTATTTAAGCAATTTATATGAATTAATGTTTTTATCTGCATTTATGGACAAACGAACAACGTAGTTTTTTCTGCTAATTGTATTCTTATTAATGATAAAGTTAATTCCGGAGTGTTTAATCTACAACCAGGATCTCGAGAGCTTCTGGGTCAAGGACAGTATTAATCTGTTCCCAATTTGTTTTTAGGTAAGGCGCATCATTAACCATTACGCCACCATATTGAAAAACGTATTACTTTCTATTTTTATGAATTGCTCGAGTTCTATTCGTCCTCCGAAGACGAATCCGGGCTATTTCGATTTGTTAGCGGTTTTTCTAATTATAATTATAAGGTATTATGGTCCGTTTGATGCATAAGAACAAATTTATTGGCGCTGTAAGATGAAAAAAAAAATTTCGTGCTTCAATTTTCACTGTTTTGCGTTAAACTTTTTGTTGGTGCATCTAAGACAAAGAACATTCATTATAAAGTTATAGAAGAACGTTTTCCGCGAAATTAAAAAAAATCCTGATAGCTTAATTAGGCGTCCGCCAATATACGGCTAAAGTCAAGCGTGCAATTGTGAAGTCGTTTGATCAATCGCGTGGCACTTGCTAGTGTCGAGGTGGGCTTGGTATTTCTCTCTCTCTTTCTCTTTCTATACTGTTCTTCTTGTTTGAACATTTATTCTGTAGTTAACAATTTAACATCGTTTTTGCATTTAAAAATTCATCTATTTTAATTAAGAATTCATTTTCTGGGTTTGAAAGTGCATTTTTTGGTAAAACTTTTTTTCTTTTTGTATAGAATGGTTGAAAGTTCATATTGTATTTGGAAATTAAACTATTTTTCTGACAAATTTTCGGTTGTAAATTTATTTTTTAAACTGATAATGTAACTGTTTTTAGTTGAAAATTGATCTATTTTGTTAAAAATTCGTTTTTTGTTGTTTAAAATTTTATTTTTGACATTTTGAGCTTTTGCTTTGAGTAGAGAATTATCGTTTCGAAAATTAAATTATTTGTTTGCAAATTCAATTTTTCTTGAAAATTTGATTATTTTATTGAAACTTTGACTTTGTTCCGTTAATAATTATTTTTTAACTGCAAATGTAACTATTTAATTTTTCGTTGATTAAATTATCTTTTTCCGTAAAAAATTCAACTATGTGGTTAAAAATTCATATATTTTGTTGAAATTTCGTCTTTTTTGGAAGATTACACAGGCCGACAAATTTTAAAACCAGAGACCAGAACTAACATTTCCGAAGGATTTTGCTGTGCTGAATCCGAATGCGAGCTCAAAATTCCTCATGTACGTCAGATTTTCAAGAGATCCTAATCTAAAAGTGCAAAAAACGCGTTTTTTAGCTGTTTGTGAGGTTATGTAAACGAACAAGAAAAATGTCTACCACAAAAGCTAATATGGAATTTGAAAGTACTAATCTTCCCCTTTCAAATATACTTGGATTTATTAGGATATCTTTATTTTTCACCAAAATATTGCAATTTGAAATTTTTTATTTTAGCGTTTTAACCCATTTAACGCTGAGGTGTTCAGATTTATACAACGCATTCTCTATTGCTGACGGTACGATATTTCTTCTTCAAAATATTATCTCAGGGGTTTTCGAGGGTGCCCTTTCTATTGCCGGTGTCAGTTTTTTGTTATAACCCCTAGAAGATCCAATATGGCGGCCACAATGTAGGGCTTTAAAAAAGAACAAAGGATCCCGCACAAAATCCCAACAAAAAAGCGTGCAGTCGTTTGGAACCAAATTTCGCACATTGATAAAAAAAAAAGAATACGGACTGCGCGGAAAGCTACTGTGCACTCTGTGTGCATTCTAATGTTCACATTCGCTGTATATGCGCGCCGTTCTACGGCGCAGACAGTCTTCGATCACTAGCTGGCTCACTGAGCTGGGGACGCTTTTATGACGTGTTATGCGTAGGTGATGAAACTCCTTTTTTGCTACAAATCTTTCCGTCTTAGAGATCACGTTTGAGTGACGGGTTAATGGTTGGATGCGTAGGTCATAAAATTCTTTTTGTATTTAAAATCTGTCTAGCGGTTACATTTCGTGTCGATCGTGATTTTTGTATATAGTGAGTTTTAGAATTTCCACGGTACTGTTCATTATAAGAAAAAAAAATGAGTTTAAGAACTCCTTGCGCTAAGAAAGTTAATAAGTTTTGTCACGTTTGTGGAAAGTATGAAACGGAGAAATACCGTCGATCAATTAATGATTCGATAAAAACGTCATACTTCAACTTTTATGGGTCAAATTGGGAAGATGAAAGTACCAAGACGCAGACTGTTATTCAATCGCCTGATTAGCGTGAGCCCAACGATCATGATACTGAGTGCCACTTTTGCTTATGCAAAACCAGAGTTTATTTCTAAAAAGTATTTGGAAAAGATCGTTTACCCTGATGTAAAAAGCGTTACACCAGCCAAGATTGGTATTAGAAATCAATCTGAAAACAAAAGTGCCCGATCAACTCACGAATCAATGAATACTGACGATCCTAATGCAACTGAAGATTCTTCTTGGGAAGAATCAGATGATGAAAGTCCTAAATTTTTTGAACAAGACGGATTAGACGATTTTATACGTGACCTTGGTCTTGCAAATTTGGAATTTGGATTTGCGCTTCAAGACTCAAAGAGAGGAAACTATTGTTGCCTGGCACTAGAGTAACTGTTTACAGAAATAGAGAAGAAAAGTTTATCAAGTACTTTTCAATGGACAGTGGGATTGTGTATTTTAATGACATCGAAGGACTCATTAGTTTATATAAAATAAACTTATATACGCCAGAGGATTGGCGTCTTTTCATAGATTCGTCTACAGAAAGTCTTAAAGCAGTACTATTACATGATGGAAATAAGTACGCTGCAATTCAAGTAGGTCACTCAACTAAACTGAAAGAATCTTATGATACTTTCCAATTACTCCTGATAAAAATAAAATACAATGTCCATAATTGGCTTATTTGTGGTGACCTCAAAATGATAAATCTTATAATAGGTTTACAATCAGGAAACATTAAATACCCTTGTTTTCTTTGCCTTTGGGACATTCGTGCAAGGGATGAACGTTGGATAACGGAGAAATGGTCAGACAGACTAGAGTGGACAGTTGGTCAGTATAATGTTGTTTATGAAAGTCTTGTTGACAGAAAGAAAGTATTATTGCCACCACTCCATATAAAACTAGGGTTAATGAAGGAATTTGTGAAATCCCTAAACACCGAAGGAGAATATTTCAATTATATCAGATCTACATTTCCGCATTTAAGTGATGCCAAAGTTAAGGAAGGTATTTTTGTTGGGCCTGATATATGAAAACTTATCAAAGATGATGACTTTATCAAAACCATGATATCTATTGAAAAGGATGCATGGTTGAGTTTCAAAGATGTTGTACAGAGATTTCTAGGGAACAATCGAGATCCAAAGTTTAAAACTACTGTATCTAGTAAGTTAAAGAATTTAAAAAAATCAGGTTGTTTAATGAGTATGAAATTACATTTTCTCAAATATCATTTGGATTATTTTCCAAAAAATGAGCGAACGCTTTAATCAAGACTTTCACCAAAAAGAGCAACATTATCAAGTTCGATGCTATGTAAGAATGATGGCCAACTATTGCTGATCTTCGTAAAGAAATGATAATGACCCTACTAGTCATAAACGAAAGTCTCTTCAATGATCGTTTGACATAAAGCGCGAACGTTTTCATAAGAAAACAAGCAATTAGTTTCACCTTCATTGGACATACAATCCTAAATCTTACCTTAACTGGCTGGGCAATCGTAAATGTTGCCTTGACTGGCTGGACGATTCAAAGTCTTGCCTTGACTGACTGGGCGATTCAAAGTCTTATCTTGATTGGCTGGGCAATCTAAAATCTTTCCTTGATTGGCTGGGCAATTCAAAGTCCTTCCTTGATTGGCTGGGTAATCTAAAGTCTTTCCTTGATTGGCTGGGCAATCTAAAGTCTTCCCTCAATTGGCTGGAAAATATTAAGTACTTCCTTGCGTAGCTGGACCATCCCAAGTCTTGCCTTAACTGAATGGGCAATCGTCAGTCTTTCCATGGTTGGCTGGGCAATCTAAAGTCTTGCCTCAATTCAGGAATATATTAAGTATTTCCTTGCTTAGCTGAACAATCCCAAGTCTTGCCTTCATTGGCTGGGCAATTGTAAGTCTTGCCTTGCCTGGCTGGACGATTCAAAGTCTTGTCTTGACTGGCTGAACGATGAAAAGTCTTGCCTTTATTGGCTGGGAAATCCAAAGGCTTGCCATAATTGGCTGTGCAATCTAAAGTCTTGCCTTAATTGACTGGAAAATATCAAGTACTATCTTGCTTAGCTGGACAGTCCCAAGTCCAGCCTTAAGTGGCTGGGAAATATTGAGTCTTGCCTTAGTAAGCTGGAAAAGCCTAAGTAAATTTACAATATTAAATGAATCATAATAGTAAAATTTTGTTTTTAAAGCCCTAACTGTTTTCCATATTCGCTCTTCTAGGGGTTATGACAAAAAACTGAGCCAATCGAAAAGGAACCCTCGAAACCCCTCTGATAACATTTTCAAGGGACAATTGCATACCATCTTGGCGTTAATGGGTTAATACGCTAAATTGAAAAATTTCATTTCAAGGCTAGCCCACTTGTAGTGTGGAATTCAATTATTTCACGAAATGTAAACGACTAAATTCGCTGCTCATAGGGTTAGGCGGGTTAGCCTGCTTATGATTTGGTAGGGGTGATTTCTGGGTTTAGGTAGATTAGCAGGTAGGTGGGTAAACCCACTTGTGACATGGATATTTTGTGCGGGATCCTTTGTTCTTTTTAAACGCCCTAAATTGTGGCAGCCATATTGGATCTTCTAGGGGTTATAACACAAAAACTGACACCGGCAATAAAAAGGGCACCCTCGAAAACCCCTGAGGTTATATTTTGAAGAAAAAGTATCGTACCGTCAGCAATAGAGAATGCGTTGTATAAATCTGAACACCTTAGCGTTAATGAGTTAAAACGCTAAAATAAAAAATTTCAAATTACAATATTTTGGTGAAAAATAAAGATATCCTAATAAATCCAAGTAGGTTTGAAAGGGGAAGATTAGTACGTTCAAATTCCATATTAGCTTTGTGGTAGACATTTTTCTTGTACAGTTACATAAGCTCAAAAACAGCTAAAAAGCGCGTTTTTTGCACTTTTAGGTTAGAATATCTTGAAAACCTGACGTACAGGAGCAATTTTGAGTTCAGATGCGGATTCAGCGCATCAAAATCCTTCGAAAATATTTGGTCTGCTTTCTGACTTTTGACTTTTGTCAAATTTTGTCGGCCTGTGTCATTAGTATTTTTGTTTGTAAATTCATTTTTTTATGCTGAAAATATCATTATTTTGTTATAGAGTCGATTGTTTTTTTATTAAAAATTAATTTTTTGAACAGAAAATTTAACTGTTTTATTTTTGGTTGAAAATGACTCTTTTTATTTGAAAATTTATCTTTTTTTGATGGCGAATTATTTTTCTTGTTTTAAAATTCATCTGTTTCAGTTGAAAATTCATTTCTTTGGTCAAAAGTTTTTTTTGGGGTTAAAAATTAATTGTTTTAACTGAAAACTAAATTATAAACTTAATTTTTCAGTTAAAAATTGTATTCTTGAAAGTCGTTTTTGTTGTTGAAAATCGAACTATTTTGTAGAAAATTTGTTTTTTATTTGTTAAACATGAATTATTTGCTTTTATTTCAGCGCAGTTGAATTACGTCACGAGTATAGAAAAAGAGAGAGACCAAATGCACCTCGACACTAGGGCCTATACATTTGTTCTTATGCATCGAACAGGCCATAATACCTTATAATTATAATTAGAAAAACCGCTAGTGAATTGAAATAGCCCGGTTTCGTCTTCGTAGGGCGAATAGAACTCAAGAAATCCATGAAAATAGAAAGTAATACGGTTTTCAACAACAACGTTTTTCATGGCGGCATGCTGCGCATGCGCATACTCAGATTTAACACTTTTATTTGACCACTAATTTATGGTAAAAAAATCTCAGACTATGTATAAAGTTGGAGGTCGTCAATGTAAAATTTTCTAATTGCACTGGACTATTGTTTCGAGCTCATTGTGCAGATATGCATATAGTTTTGCAGATTGAAAAGCGCATAATTTAAATTTTCTGTCGACAGGAGAGGACCTGCAAAATTATGCTGAATCGTTCAATTAGGCGATAATCAACACCTGTAATCCTTGCTGTTAGTTCAGGATCGCGGGAAAATCTTCTTGCAGTATTTCCGTCATTTAAATTGCCTGCTCCATGCTTATAAGTGTCTATTATTAGCAAATATCTCGCTTCGAAAAACTTTCTGGATCCTTATTTTGGCAGCTTTCATTAGCTTTGTTTGTTCCGTTGTTTTTGCTTGCCAATTGAAAAAATCTAAAAGGTAGGCTGTTTAAAATAAGAATCATGCAACCTAACTTAGCATGGAATGGTGAAAGTCCAGGTTGATAATCCTTCTCAATGATATGTTTCTGTTTTACTTTAACTAGATAATTCATTTCTGATGGGTTTGCTTTGCACAAGTGACAATTTTCTGCACTTGGTGTTTTGCTAAGGTTCTGAACAGCATTTTATGATCTACATCACACCTAAACCTGCTCAATGCAATTGTAGTAGGCAACAGAAGATTTATTTCTCCCTTTATCCGGTCTATTACAGATCTGGTTAAATCAGGTGTTTCTTTCGCATATTGATATAATAATGGTATGCACAATTTTGTAGACCAGTGAACGGTTTACTGTAAGATCTTGCATTTCTTGTAATTTAATAGGGAAATGTTGATCAGTAATATTAATTGCTGAGGCAAGAGGATAACCTTTTATTTGTGCCTGACAGACCTTTATATGAAACATAAATATCTGCATGTTTTGCACTTGCTTGCAAACAAATGATTTGTTACTGGCATTTAGAAAGTTTGGTGTTTAATTAATTAAGAAAGGCCTGTTGAATTTCAAACTCAGAATAGCTTTCTTGAATTGTTTTCACCTTCCTTCTTTTTCTCGATTAACAGCCATCTTCGACGTCTTCTGAAGATCGTCTACCAACCTTTGATAAGCTTAAGGGCATTTGATACTTCGTCGTGTGGTCAACCGGATACAGTTCCCCCGGCTTTTTCCCCAAAAAAATGAAAATGTGTAAAAACTGAATTCGGAGATGCTATAAAATATCATAATGGACGTCCCCAGACACTTTTTTGAGGGATAATAACAACAAAATTTTATTGTGCTAAAGACAAATTTTATGCATTTGCATTATTTTGAGGTTATGGTCGTTTTTCAGCTCTGTCATTCCGATAATTTGGAAGTTATTTATGAAATAAACTTTTTTCAATGCCTAAAAACAAGGTTAGTTCCGAGACATTAGTAACTATGTTTATTTGTAAGTCTAAAGTTTTCGGCCAAAAATATTGTGTAGTTTGGAAGTAACGCTCTAGAGAATTGTAACACACATAACCTCGAAATATACAAACACGTTTTTAGCAAAATAAAATTTTTTGGTAATTAACCCACAAAAAAAGTGTGTATTGAAAATTGGACCAATAATTAACCAATAATTAAAATTTTAATACGTAATATATTTAAATATTTTTTAGTCAGTTCCTTTTTTATTATAGACTTCAAAAAAGTTAAGAACTAATCCATACTACATAACGAATTAAAATACATATTACATTACATACACCAGCATACTGATAATTAATCTGTTATCTGTTAACCTAAAAAAATAACGAAAAATCGAAGGTCTATAAACAAACTGATTAGAACCTCCTTAAATAAGGACAACCGCAGGATTTCGCCAGGAGCGGGTGCTACTCTGAAAAATTGCGCCCGCTCCCAGCGAAATCGCGGTAAAATTTCAGCCACAACCACGTCTCACCACCGTGCGATAGGTGGTTACAGTCTGTAACAGAATCAATAAGACGATCCGGCAAAAGTTTCGTACACCCTGAGAACACGGAGCAATCGAATGACTACCGCCTTCTGCATGTTCCCCGCAAGTATTTTAGCATATTGTTGACACGCAGGGATGCTTTTCAGGCTATTAACGAGTGAAAGCTTGGCACCTCCAAGAGCGCTGATGATAAGGACGATTAGTTTAATAGAATATTCCAGGTACAATCGTTGCAACTCCCTTATTAGGTCTTTATACCTCTCTTTCTTTTCATTCTCCCTGGCTATGATTTTTTTGTCAGCTGGTGCCGAAAATTCGATAACGAACATGGTTCGCTTCTCGAAGTCAAGAAGAACCATGTCTGACCTCGAGTGCGCAACAGAAGCAAGTGTCGAGAATATAAAGTTCCAGTATATGCGGCACTTCCCATTCTCGACAATTGACTCGATTTCCCTAGGAGTATTTAGAGGAGCGATATTAAGGTTAATGATATAAGAGTGACAGAGATGGTAATACAGCACTCTTGGGGCAGCATTGTGCCTTTGGATCCAATCCTGCCATATTCCAGTAACATCTCTTCCGTCCTTCCCTACTTTCATTTCTCGTCTTTTTTTCCTTCTTACTATTTCTTATTTTCCTATCTCCCGTTCCTTCCTCTCCTAGTTTCCCTGCACCTCATTTCTGACTATCTCTTCCCTTTCTTCATACGAATCCCATACTCCATTTATCTGTATTCTCCCATACTTAACCCATGTTCTTTTCGTTTTCCTTTCATCTTCTGCTATTTGCCTTAACTTATACTGCATCTTCTTTCCTACCCATGCCAAATCATCCTCTATTCTCTTCGAGCTTTTGTATAACACCCTCTTCTTTGTCACCACTTCCCTCTTATGTTCCCACTTTTTTAGTCTCATCAGTACCATTCTCTCCTCTCTTCACTCTTCCCTTCGTACACTTCTCACTTCCTCTATCTCTACCTTCCCATAAATCTTTTTTAGCACTTTTTCCATTCCTTTCATCGGCTTAATCTTTCTTTTTCTACAGTTTCCTTGTACTTCCCCCTTGTCTTCCTTTCTTTGATCTCGTCTTTCGGCGTACTAACACTTCCTGCTCTAAATCCGTTTTTTCCGCGATGATACTCGCTCCGCTAGCCATGAATCCAATTAAAACGCTCTCGCCTTCTAATCTTCCCTGCCTTTATCTATCGTCGCGATCTGGTACCTGTCTCGCCGTTCTCCATCGCTACGCAACCCTACTACTACCAACCCGATCAGCCCAGTCCTCCCACCCTGTCACAAATATCCAACCAATTCTCAAAACTATCTTCCTCCCCTTTTTAATGTCACAATCGCTCAATTAATCTCTCACATCCACACCCTTCTACACACTTCCACGATCCACTCACCTCAAATTTCACTACAAATATAAGAAAAACTTAGCATCAATAATTCCCACTACTTTACATTTTCTTCTGACTCGAGAGAACTGTCACTTGTAATCATCACAAGTATCGGTTTCCAGATCTCAATTCCCAGCTCTCACCTCGACGAGCCTTGCTTTTTCCCCAGTCACATTTTTTCTATAATCCACCAATTCAGTTTATATTTCCAAGAACTTGTCATGGATCATGGACTTCGGTCCCTGGTCCAACCGTTAAGTGCCTCTCTTTGCAATGTCCCTTCCTCGAGTGTCAGTCTTAACAGACTACTAAGCGAGAAAATCTCTGTCGCCAAGGAGGAAGCGGATGTGCTTAACAATTGACGCGGTGTCTCCGGTTACAAGCAGAACCCCACCTTCACCACCAACAGGCTGCCTTTTTTACTCGTCGATGGTCCCTAGGCCCTCCCATACTCTGTTTCCGAAACCCAAACACCAGTTGAGTTACCTTCCGGAGGGTTTGGCACGTCCAGGGGACCTAGAAGGACATCCCGACATAATACAAGATCGGGAGGTGCAGAAATATAAAATAACAAAGTTCCTAGAGGATACGCTGACTTCGTCCACGTCCCCAAGGACTTGAGTTCGGGATAATGCAAACTTCAAACCCTTGGGAACTGTTTAAGAAATCCGCGGAAAGGAGGACTTACCAGCAACCCCCAGTGAGTCAATAAATTACGCCCAAGAGCTGGACTCGTGGCTCCTTTGTAACGAAGGTTACGCATTCGCTGAACAACTGGAGCTTACAAAAGAACCTGACAAGAAAACCCGTCAGTATCACTCTCATTCTACCAACTGATTACCTTGCCAACCACCGGCCCCTTTCGGTGCCACCATCCGTATTATGGAAGGAATACTTTCTATAGTATCAAAACAGTGTATTTGGGAACGTATCAATTGGCGGCCCAAACTAGGGGACCGACGAAACACCTGAGCTTCCGGAGGTGGACACAAAATCCAATGGCGTCCAACAACAACCCTCCACAAGAAGCAACAGCAACCAACGACCACGCAGCAGCAGAAGAAGCTGTTGCAGGAAGGGTAAACCCAATCTTCAAACGTATTTTTGAACCATCTTCTACTACTGCAAATATTCCGGCCCCATTACCGTCGGACAACACGGCCTCGCCCCGCAGTTGTGACGACAAAACTGTCTCGGGCTCATCAGCAACACACTACATGAGTCAAATCCCCTCACTTCACAGCAGTGTCACAACTACCTGTTTATCAACACTGTTTATCAACAGACAGCAGCGCTGTCCCATTTTTTAGATTTGCACCATCAGTATTGGCGCAGAGCCATACTCGACCATGCTCGTACGAGCACATCCGCTCCCAGCCGAAGACCACAATGCAACCTGCCATTAGTTGCATCCCCTTACGGGTCTACTTGTGACAGGGTAAATTTTAACTTTCCTGTCACATTAATTTAAAGGTTAGATTGAACGGATCAAGCTTAAGAACCATCCTGACCAAGAGCCGACGTCACTCCTCGACCAAAGGGCGCTCGTTAGAGATTATACTTTATTATTTATTCCTTCCGTATATTTTTTTCATGTCACGCTCATCACCTGTCAAATTTCGGAGACTGTGGTTGCATACTCGGCCGCCGTCTTGCAAAACTCCCTCCAGGCTATGTTCCTGAGACACGAGTCACGACATTCATCAAGGACCCAACGACAATCAGGGATGGACACTCTCTCGTCAAAGGGTCAACGAGGTTTAACCTCGGCGATGGAACACCAAGTGACACCATATTTTTACCATGGGAAATCTCAACTAATATCGGAAATGTGGAGGGTGTGGTCTCATCGGTCACTGGTTGGACTACCTATTGGACTTCAACTTCGAGATTCGACTGTGCAATGAGGATAATAATTCGGACAAGCATTTGATTGGATAAAGATATTTAATCGTATAGGAAGAAAGATGAAAGGAAAATGGATAAGGTAAATACTTCATTACAACTGGCGAGCGACCCGATGGCAGTTTTTAGCCGCGAATTTAAACGCGGACCCATTGCCTCGCTTGGCCCCTTCTTTGTTACTTCCTTTTGAGTGTATATTTTCTTTTGCGTTTGATTTCTTGTATTGAATTATAAATTGAATAGTAATTATAAAGCGTGCTCAAGTAGAGTGAGTGCGTACCGTGAGGCAATTTCTATTTAATTAAAACAGTTTATTTGGTAACGTATCAATAAAAAATAAAATCGTCATTTTTTCCCTCTTTTTGCATTAACATAACAGTTTAAATAAAACCATTTTTAAAAATCGGCTATAATAATTCTGTTCAAAATTGAACGCTGAATTTTGCTTTAAAAAAAGAATCCAAAATCGTTCATGAATTGCGCTCTACAAGTTATTTTAAGTCCTGTTTTTTTTTATTTCGCCCCACTGTGCGTCACGGTAATACTTTATTCATTTGGAGTGGTCCCATGGATGAAGGACGAGCTCAGCTCCCTCAATATATGGCCACAAATGGTTATGTACATTAACAAAAGAATGGAAATCTGTTACACGACTGTACATCTCACGCCGCTAAGGTGGTTGAGGAATACTGAATTTTGAATGTCTTCACAACAGCATTATTCTGGGTACATCACATTTAGTCAGAAAACACAAAGAAGTAGGCGAAGGAGCATTTCTGTACAAAGCGGCGGAGAATTCTGATGAAATACTTGTCCTTGACTCCAATATTAGGGGCGAGAAAAATGCATAAAATATTATCCATCTCGATTACTCAAATCTAAAGACCTTGATCAGGAAAACACAGAAGAAAAACTTTCTCGAACAGCTTCTCGACAAGTGGATGCATAGCATTTTCCACACAAATGTGAAGGATCAGTCGATGTCGTATAAGCTAACGTTTGATTTCCTTAAATCACCCGGATTGAAGTCGGGAATTTTGGCGTGCCAAGACGGTGTCAATTTCACTTTTGCATACCGTCGCTGTATTTTGAGCTAAGTACATTCTAATATGATAGCTGCAGAGCATGGTTTGCACACCCCCAGCAAATATGGCACATAAAATCTAGTTGTTGAACTCAAACGAGAATGAGGAGCGTCCAAAGGCATAATGCGGGACTATTGGGGGCTTTATTACCATTGCTGCCACTCACGACAGTAGCCCTCATATCGCTCTGCTAAACGCTCCTAGAAAAATAGAGTCAATTGTTGAAAGTGAAGTGTCGAACATACTGGAATTTTATATTTTCCAAAATAGTTTCTGTCGCGCACTCGAGGCCTGACATAGTTATCCTTCACTGAGAGAAACGAACCAAGCTCTTTTTCAAATTTTCAGCACCAGCCGAAATGAACCTTACAGCCAAGGACGACGTTTTGCCACAATTGAGGAGATAAAGACGGCATCGCTGGAAGAGCTCAAGGCCCTACGAAAAAAGTGCATATCAGAAGTGCTTCGAGGATTGGAAAAAGCGCTGGGACAAGTGCAATATATCTGAGGGGGATTACTTTGAAGGAGACTCAATAGATATTGATAAAAAGATATATTTTGGGTTCCGAACGTGTGAAAAACTACGAATCTTGCCGAAGTTTCGTGAACATTGTAGTTCACTTCTTCAGGGCTGACCTGAAACTGAGGTATCAGGTTATGGTGTTCTTATGTATACTGTCTGCGATGTCTGTAATTGACCAGAGCGCCCAACCGTGGGGGCTGGTCGAACTTGATTGGCCAATCAAGTATTTTTTTATCCGGGAGGACGGAAAACCAAATCGGATTGGTATTATATCCATTGCACTCTACGGGGTGAGTATTCTTACTAAAACTTACACCTTTAGTAGACTAGAGACTTCTCAAGGTAAGCTACTAACATCCTTAGCTTTTTTGAAACGGTGCAGGGACAATAAAATCGTCCCAAGATTCTTACAACTGAAAAATAATTTGGGAACATCTAAATCCAACTCAATTCTGCATAATACAAGTTTGCTTCTCTTTATTATTATTATTATTTATTTAGTAAGTCCCTAGGTCTAAACAGCCCTCTGAGGAACAAATTTTACATATGTTTACAGTAAAATATAACAACGCTGATCAAATGATAAATATGACGTAGGTAACAGAAAAAAAAAAGAAAAAATTAATTACTGCGACTAAAGATAATACAACATATTATTAAATGACTATGAGTAATATATGCTAACATAAGCTGGCGGTTGGCATAACCGATATAATCAGAAGACTTTAAAATTAATTGTAAGGTAACAAAAATTAGAACAGTGGTCAGAAATGTGGAAAATGACATTTATAATATTAGAGTACAAAATTTCACTATAAACCATAAAGGATCTTAGCAACTTACAAGATTTGTGACGTGGAACTGCAAGGACCGTTTTTCTTGCACGAAGCCTAGACTGAGCAGGTAATGTCACATTTCCGTTTTCAAAGATGTCTAGAAGATATTGAGGGGTTTTGTTAAAAAGGAGATTGAAAATAAGATTGCCCATAAAGAATTGTCTTCTTTTAGCCACATTGAGAATGCAAGCCCATTGCCAATATAAAGTAATGTGCTCATATTTCGGGACATCATAGATGAATCGTATGCATGCATTAAGAACTCGCCTGAGTTTAGAATTCAGCTCATCTGTGATATCGTCATACAGAACGCACCGATTCAACGAAAGGACTGTCAAGGCCATCAACCTTAAGCTGATGTAGAGACCCCAATATAGCAGCAGGCGGGGAAGAGGACTGTCCTATGACAATTGCTTTAGTTTTTAAGCAGATTAGCTTTAACCTATTGTTAAGTGACTATTGATGCACAATATTAATATCCTTCTGCACCCGCGCAATAAAACTATTAATGGAAGAGATGGAACCAGAGATATTTAATTTAAAATAATCCGCGTATTTATGGTATTTGCAATACTCAAGATCACTACCAACGTCAGAGGCGTACATACCGAAAAGGTGTGGAGCAAGAGTTTAGTCATGAGTGACACCCCTCTTGAGCCCCACCCAATCAGGACGCGCACCCTTATAATTAATCACTTGTAGAAAAAGGTTTTTGAGGTAGGACTCGAACCACGCAATTGCAGAACGGGATAAATTAAAGTTACGACGTTTATTTAAAAGCAGCTTGTGATCAACAGTGTCGAAAGCTTCAGAAAAATCAAATAGAACAACTACTGTCATTTCCTTATTTTCGATTGCGCTTTTAATGTCTGAAGTAACTTCAAGGGAGGCTGTTAAAGTGATGTGCTTAGACCGAAAGCCTGATTATAGCGGATCGAGTAGTCTATTTGCATCTAAGTAACTCGTAAGTTGCGAATGCACAAAACGTTCAAGCAGCTTAGGTATAGCACAAAGTATCGAAATCGGCCGGAAATCATTGGGAAAAGAGGGACTAGAAACCTTAGGAATAGGACGAATGAGCGCATGTTTCCTGAGCTCAGGGAAAAGCCCTACTTGAAGAGAAGAATTATAAATGTGAAGGAGTATAGGGAAAATTACAGGAAGTGCTAGTCGAATCATCTTCATGGAAATACGATCTGTTCCTAAAGCATTGGTTTTTATTTCAAAATGGTTTCCAAGGAGAATTTTAGGCGTTATATCTGAAAAAAAGAAAGCCATATTTTGAAAAGTCGAGCATTCCTGATCTGCTATAAGGGGTGTACCAGAGTTCACGGGGTTACAGGGTGGTAGGTTTGTAAATGCTCTTAATCAATCATTTAATGGAAACGTATGAGCTGAAGCTTCATTCTTATTTGAAATTAGATGTGAGCGTCTAAGTAGGCGCCAAATATTTTCATATTTATTCTTTTTCTTTATAGCATCGTAATTATACTGATTATACGAATCCCTGATTTTAGTTTGAACTAAATTCCTAAGCTGACGAAACTGAGCTTGTATCAAAGGATTTTTAGTTCTCTTTGACAGGTGCAAGATTTCTTATTTCAGTTTGATTACAGTTTGTGGATTGAGTACAAATATATTTGAATATAATATTTATGACGTCGTGATTAGATAAAAATGAAATATGATTTTGGCTATAAGAATTCAGCTTAACAAGATCATCTACCATCATTAAGTCTCTCCAGTGTCGAAATGTCTAATAACACTTGTATCCACAAGATCAGGGTCGAGACATTGTTCGTTGTTACGCGATAGTTTCCTATTGAGATACTAAATTTGTTTTTTCAAAGGGGCATCAATGATTCTATGCATCTCCCTATGTTTAGATGGATTTTTAAGTTTTTCAACAGACAGATGATAAGTCTATGAGAGGTTAAATCGAAAGCTTTACAAAGGTCAATCTAGGCCAATTATAAGACACGGTGATTGGCTTCTGCGTCTTTGCAGACACACCTATCAATTAGCAAGTTCTCTCAGCTTTTTGCAGTAGAAGTACGGTGCACCATAACACCAGCCACTAACGAATGGGCTTTTCTGACTTTAAATATGAGATAAAAATGCGGGAAAGAAGTTTGTGTGTACAAGTAAACTTCGTCCACCAGAAGTTCTTGATACCACCCAGTGCTGCTGCGGAAAAGCTCTTCGTGCCCCTAAGTGCTTTTTTCACCTCTTCAGCAGTGATTGATGGACATTCCTCTTGAGATGTTATAAGTTTATCGCAAAACTCCTTGAATCGAATGATATTATCAGTATCTTTTTTCAGCTCCAGTGTCTTCGGGACCTGTTATACCTCTCTAAAAAAAAGTCTACCTCGCTGAGCTTGCGTGACTTTTTTGACAGAAACAGGGAGATCGATGAAGAGATGCGACGGGTCAGCCAGAACTTGCTAATTCTCCCAGGTCCATCTCTCATTCTTCTGTAATTCTCCTCCCTGCGTCAGATAACACCCGTGTTTTGTCAACAATTTGCTGTTTGATTGTCAGCAGTTTTTGACTTGTTCAGTGTGTGATTACAGATCCTCAGTTCTTGAGCGAACTTGCAAACCCTTTCCGTGAATGGTCTACTAGATTTTTTATAGTCAATCAGACTCTGAACAGAGGACGCATTCTATCTTGCCCACCCAATCTTCTTGATCAGTTGATGCATGCATCTTTTGGTCTTTTGATCCATTGCCGGTTTTAGTCTTCGATTTCAATCAACCAAGGTCCTTGCAGCACCATAAACTAAACAATTGATGCACTGAGAGACTTTCAGAGTATGGGATACTCTGGAAGTTCGTGTGGAACTCTGAATCGTGGTGTTTAGGAGCTACACTTCGCATCGGAGCAGGAGTTACTCCGATCAGAGTAAGCCAAGCACCGAGTCGGTACATGAGCAGTGCCATCTAGTGGGCGTGTCACATTCTCTTTCAAATGTGAGTAGCCTTTACTCACTGAAGCCGCGCGCAAATGTATGCTCGTGTCAACTGTTGTTTCCTTACGCTCGTGATTCAGAATTTGCGACTGTGCTCTGCTCCGACTATCGGAATATCCACTACTGCGGCCAGTCAGCGCATCAAAAGCACGCATTATATGAGCATACCTAATTCATTTTCGGGGCCCTGCCTACTTGAAACGGAGGACGCTTCGATCGCACTGATAGCATTATATGTGTTACCCTGAAAGTATCTTAGTGTGAAATTATGCTTTTCTTATCGTCCGGTCGGTGAACTAATCCGACAGTTGGCGCTCCAATTAAGACGGCTGACATTCGTATTGTGTTGCATGGGCGAAGCTTAGAAATAATTAAACAAATGAGTTTTATCGGAGAAATTCATAAAAGAAGTCAAAGAACGTGTAGTACAGTAAAGGTTATATATATATTTTTTTTTTTATTAAGTATGTGCAAAATAATATGTGCGTCATTCATGGGATATAAGTGTATAACTCTTGGTTGCAACTCAGGCTACGACAATAATGAAGAACATAATTACTTTTTTTCTCGTATAAAAAGATCTGGATATTCCATTACTATCATTTTCTTTTGATCAATAATTTGTTCATTTGTATTTTTTGTTTTCCTAATAGTTTTGTAACGTTCATCTATCTTTAGTTTTAACAGATCCATGGGGTATCCATTTTTTAATAAGGTATTTTTAACAATGTCTAAATTTTCGTTGTGAAATCTACTATCTGACAATTTTATCGCTCTATCGAAAAACTAAAAATGACACCAATTATATTACATATTGGATGATGCGAAGCAAAGTTAAGAAAACGTCCTGACCATACAGGTTTTCTATATTAGTAAGTTATAATTATATTATTTACTATTTTCGGGGTTCAATCTAAAAAATTAATGTTATTTTCTTTTGCTAATTGAATAGTGAATTTTAATTTTTCATTTAATGAGTTAAATTTTGCAAGAATATCATCTACTTTATATTTTGGAAGGCAAATTAATTTATCATCAATATATCGGTAGTAAAAAATAATTTTATAATTTAATTTATTTAAAATTTCTTTTTCGAAACTTTCCATTACTATGTTTGCAACTGCTGTAGAAATGGGCGATCCCATAGGAAGTCCAACAATTTGTTTATATAAAA
>NC_046659.1:5085639-5086749 GCF_010883055.1 Belonocnema kinseyi | reverse complement strand
AGGAGTGGGCTCATGGTGTCGCCCTGAAAGACACCTCTCTGAAACGTGACCTTGTTAGTTGTCACACGATTTTTTGCCAGATGAGATAGTAAATCTGGTTTTTCAAAGCGGCATCAATCTCACTATGCACACAACTATTTGCGGATGAACCTTGAAGATTTCCAAAAGACAGATGATAAGTCTATGGGATGTAGAATCGAAAGATTTCCGATAATCAATCCAGACCATCGATAGGTCACGCTGGTAGAATGCTGCATCTTTGCAGACACATCTATCGATAAGCAGGTTCTCCCGACATCCGGCTACGCCTTTCTTTGAGCCTCGTTTTTCATACATTTCTTGCCACACAGGTTCAATTGCCCGAACAATCCTATCATTTAGGATAGCTGTGAATATCTAATAAAACGTGTTCAGACAAGTTATTGGCCTGTAGTTCTTCGGGTCCGATAAGTTGCCTATTTTCGGCAGGAGTATTGTGCGCCCTTCCACCAACCACTCTGGAATCGGCTCTTCCGACTTCAAATATGAGGTGAAAATACGGGCCAAATGCTGATGGGTTGAAGAAAACTTCTTCCACCAGAAGGTTTTGATACAATCTGGTCCCGGTGCGGAATAGTTCTTCATCGCTTTTAATACTCTTTTCACCTCCTCGGTAGTAATGGGTGGGCAGTCTTTATCAAGTGTTATGAGGGCAACACATAACTCCTTGAAGCTATTTATATTTTCTGAGTCTTCGTCCAGTCTATGCTGAACTTCGTAGACTTCTCTCCAAAATACTTCGACCTCCTCTGGTTTGGGTGGGTGTTCGACAGTAACTGGAGGGTCTTGGAAGAGTCGAGATGGGTGAATGGCGAACTTTCGAACTTTGGCGGTAAAATTCCTGCCAGATGTGATATAGTCAGTCACACGTTGAATGCGGGACGCATACTGTCTTGCCCAGCCTATCTTTATGGCAAGTTGATGCATTCGTCTTTTGGTCTTATGATCAGCCTTTGGTTTTGTTTTACTGTTCGCATCGGCCAAAGCTCTCGCTGCATTATACACACAATAATTGATAGCCCAGAGGTTGGATTCACCGGAAAAATGTCCACGAAGCTCGTCATCCATTTC
>NC_046659.1:5075311-5085539 GCF_010883055.1 Belonocnema kinseyi | reverse complement strand
ACAAAAAGCTGATAAAGTTAATAAAATTATTTTAATGAACAAAAAAGATTATATTCTTAAAGCCTCACAACTTTAAAATGATAAAACATCATATGAAAATTCAATTTTGATCCTACTAAAAGAATTGAAGCTAAACTCACACTACTCCTAGAAAACTTTAAAAATTATAAAATTATGAATGAAAATCAATATAATTTCTATAATAGTACAAATGGTAATGCACCTAGATTTAAAGGTTTACCTAAAATACATAAGCAAGTTGTTCTTTACGACCTATCATTTCTTTCCCGGGTTCACTGTTACATAAGATCTCTAAAAGTTTAGCTAAATCTCTACAAAAAATGTTTGGCAGAACTGAATACCACATTAACGATAGTTGGGAATTTAAGAAATAAGTTAATAGTATTATTATACCTAATGATTATACAATTGTATCACTTGATATTGAATCTATGTACACAAATATATCTTGGAATTTAATTTTAAACTCAATTAACAAAAAATGGAATGAAATAAAAGTACACACCTTTTTAAATAAAGAAGACTTTAATGCAGTTCTCAGTTTATGCCTAGAATCTTCTTATTACAAATTCAATCATGTTTTTTATAAACAAATTTTTGGACTTCCTATGGGATATCCCCATTTCTGCAGGAGCTGCAAACATAGTAATGGAAAGATTTGAAAAAAAATTTAAATCATTTGAACCATAACATTATTTTCTACTACCGATATGTCGATGATACATTAATTTGCCTTCCAAAAAATAAAGTGGATGTGGAGGAGGGGAGGTGATACCCCTACTTGGCGCGTCCCCAGGTGGCGGATAGGGGAATGCTCGCTGGAAACAGAGGGTAGGGTCAAGTAAAATACGCCCCGCTGACCAAACACACAAAGACCCCCAAGTCAAGGCGTGAGCATTTCCCGTTTTACTCCTTTAACAACAAAAAAACAAAAACAAAAACTACCGATATGTCGATGATACATTAATTTGCCTTCCAAAAAATTAAGTGGATGATATTCTTGAAAAATTTAACTCGATAAATGAAAAATTAAAATTCACTATTGAATTAGCAAAAGAAAATAAAATAAATTTTTTATATTTAACACTGGAAATAGCAAAAAATAGAATTACAAAAACTGGTATAGAAACCCTGTATGGTTAGGACGTTTTCCTAACTTTGCTTCGCATCAACCAATGTGTAATAAAATTGGTGTAATTTTTGGTTTGGTTGACAGAGCGATAAAATGGTCAGATAGTAGATTTCACAATGACAATCTAGACATTGTTAAAAATGCCTTATTAAAAAATGGATGCCCCATAGATCTGTTAAAACTAAAGAAAACTGAACGTTAGAAAACTATTACAAAAACAAAAAATCAACAAATTATTGATCAAAAGAAAATGATAGTAACACCATTTATTAATGGTTTTGATGAAGTTCTTTTCAGAATTTTCACCAAAAAAAGTCATATTCGAATTGCTTTTTCTGTTGAAAATACTTTTAATAAAATTCTGTTTCCTAACATTAAATATCTGACAGATAAACTGCATAAAGTAAACACTATCTATAGAATACCATGTTTGAATTGTAAAGCTCTGTACATTGGACAATCTTTAAGACATTTCGGGGTTAGAATTAAAGAACATGAAAGACCCATAGTTAAAAATAAAGGTAACACCGCTTTAGCAAAACATGCTACTTTATACTCTCACAACTTTAATTTTAATATTACAGACATTACAATTTTAAATATCGAACCATATTCTATTAAATTGTCAACAGGCGAATTTTCAACCAAATAAACTGATGCATTTTCAACTATTCCCTGGATAATTCCATAATGCTATCTAGTCAGTGTTAAAACAAACTAATATCTGCCATAACTTACACAGATTCCAAATATGATATTTTGAATTTGCTGATTGCAAAACTATGACATTTTTATGCATGGCAATTTATGCCTCATTAGAACAAAGGGGCCCCCCGCTGGCAAAGCCCGACATAACAATCTCGCTCAGTCAGGGACGTGAGGAGAAGTCAAGTGGAAAGGGTAAGACGAGCAGGTACACCACGATGAAATGGAAATCGCCCCTTTGACAATACTCATTGTCAACCATCGTTAGGATCAATCACCAGAAGGACACTCAGCCCCACCTGTTCACCAGTAATCACCAGCACGACTACCTGTATCATTCCGAGACACACAATTAGCAAGTTTTAATAAATGAGTTAGGAACTCAAAGTATTTAAACATTTCTTTAAAAACTCAAACATTTAGATTTACCTTTATTTTAAGGTGAAGATCTGGAATGAAGATTTACTGCTACCTGTAAGTCACCAATGCACATAAACTTTAAAATCAAATAACATTAAATTTAAAAATCAAATCAAATACTAACGTAATCCTTTCCATTTTTTCAAATCAGCTATCTCTCTTTAAACTTATATTTTTCTTAATTTAATAAACATTTTAATATTGTATATAAAATTGCATTTCAAGTTATTTGTAGAATAGTGTGTAGTTATCTTGACCTTCAGAAGGTATTCTCATCCCTGTTTCGAAATCCTGGATTTCGTTTAAAAACGAGAAGCTTTTTAAATAATTATTTTTATCAGGGTAAGTTTCTTCCTTTCAGGACGTAACACCTCTCAGAATTTCTGTCACATAAATTGTACCAAGTGAAAAAGAAAAACCTGATCATTCGTGAAACCCAACAAACTTTTATTAAAAATATGTAAGCAAGCGTAACCTCAGAGAACACCTTTAACAAACAGAAAGTTACTTTTTCTGATTTCTGGCAGAATTTCGATGACCTAAATTTAAAAAAATCTAACAAAAAATCTCAACACACGTTAAACCAGAAAACTTAATATCTTGAAATTTTGTTACTAAAATTTTGATAACAAAACTTATTTTCTAGAACGTTAGTCACCCTTTTTGATTCATCTAAGAATTTCTGTTACACAACTTGTAACTAAAGTAAGGTAAATGTGCCAGTCTTCGTCAATGCATGGGTTGTCGGCAGATGGGAAGTATTTTACATATAGTAAGCTGCTGCGTTCTTCGTTCTCAGAAAAAAATGTATTTTCCTAAACGCTATTGCCGACCACTCACACATCGAAGTGCCGATAACTGGAGCAGCCAGATTTCAGAAGCGCCGATAACCCATGCATTCTCGTATCTATAACTTCGAACTTCTTATAAAATTCATTCTAATAGGATATGTTACAATTAATAAGTAATTTACCTTTTTAAAGGTACGCTTTATTCAATAAAACCCATTTCTTAAGCTTTAAATATGTTTAATATATTTTTTTAAGCACTTGAAATCTGAAATTCGCCTTAAGCTTCCGATAACTGGCACACTTACCTTAGCAATAACTTGAACATTCGTGATACCCAGCAAACTTGCTTTCTGTAAAATTTGTAAGTAAACCGAACATAAGACAACACCTTTAGCGACAAAAAAGTTTCTATTTTCCGTTTCTCTCCAAATTTCTGTTGCGTAACTTGTAACGACTCTAACAAAAAATCTCAACACACGCACGCGATCTCAGAAAACTTTATTTCTTGAAACTTTTTTACTCAAATTTTTTTTACTCAAAGTCTATTGCGAAATAGTACACGCGACAAGATCGTTAACACTCATACCCTGAAATCCAAGAAAAGTATAATTTCTTGGAAAATATTTAGAGAATCTCCCATTTAATATCATTAGCACACCACTCTCAAGATTTTTAACAAGAACCTTCCCCCTTGCGTTGACTTCAGAGTCTAATGATCTTCGCTTATACAATGCTGCAGAATTTTCGGGGAGGAATAACCCTTCCAAGCCATTTAGGTCTGCGTGAACAGCTTAGCATCCATAGATGGTTTAAAATAAACATTACCCACAATAAATTGAAATGCCCTCCACCAACATTTAATAAAAATATAGGTAGGAGAAATTAATAAAATTTCTAAGTTAAATACAGCTTTTTTTATAAAAATTAATAAGCCCGCACTAGGGCGGCCGAAGCTAGAAGAACCTTGTGCATTACTTACAATAGCGGTCTGATCAGGGATACAAATAGGGGATTCTAAAGTCTTTAAAATTACCCATGTCTCGCACAGGCAAATGATGTCCGAAATGAGTACGTAATTTGCGATATCAGAAAATTTCGAAAGGCCGTGAGTATTACAGAAAAAGATGCGAAGATTGCTGCCCTCCGGGGAAGAGAGCTGACGGTCCTCCAGCATAATACTGCTACCCTTACCAAACACGTTAATACCCGCATTTTTTATTTTGGTGGCAGTGTGGTATAGGGCTTTCCGCCCTTACCTTTCCTCTGGTGATCTGCCAAGTGTGACAGAGAGGTTTAACTCTTTGAAAGCTGCGCGTTGTTTAAAAACCTCCTGCTTCCATCTGCTGGAACTGAAACGCACCAAGACGGGCCTACCCTTGCGTCCTCCTTAGACGATAAGACTGCCGTCCCAACAAGAAAAGTCGTAACTACATTTCGGATGAGTCCTCTGTCAACCTAACCGAAATTGGAATGGCAGGGGACTCATCCGAAATGTAGTTACGACTTTTCTTGTTGGGACGGCAGAAATGGTGTCAATGTTCGACTCATTAAGTCAGAAACCAGCGCAGGCACGAATATTGAGAACGAATGAGAAGAGGTCCCTGTTAGATTCCTCATTGTCCTATAGGTTATGAATCAAAACATTGCACGAGCGGGCTTGTCGATAAAGAAAGTCAACCTGTCGCTTGAGTGAAACACACTTTCCCTCTAATTCCCGATGACTTTCTTTCAGCTTTTTATACTGTGCTTTGGACGTGCTAAATTCGATCTTTAGAGCATCAAAATCGAAATTCAATTGAGCTGTGTCAATTTTCAGAATTTTATGGTCCAAGATGTCTTCGTAAAACTTAAAACTTATGATACTGAAGTAACAGTCTCAAGTGAACTGTACAAAAATATTGAAGAATATTTGTGTCGTTTGTATAGTTTAAAAACTAAAAAATGACGTTAATAAAGGTAGATACAAAATATTTGAAAAAAATTATAAGTTTAAAAGCAAAAATGAAAATGTCCAAATGAAGAAAATCATTGCATATGGTCCATCCAGTTTACCTCCATCAAAAGAAGAACTGTTCCAACCAATAAAAAGAACACAATATGTATCTAGTATTTGGTGCAATGCCCACATGCGCCTCCCTACAGAAAAACCCCGAAAACTACGGATGGTCAATAATAATTGACGGAAATTACGAATATTACTCATTGGACGGTCCTGAATGTCCATCATTCAAAGAAATTTCTTTGCCTCAAGTGGAAGTTATTCTATTGCTTTCTTTTACTTCATGCGTGATAATTCTCAGCAATTTATTTACTATTATCTTCTTTTATTACAGATTCAGACAGCAGCAGTGAAGATGATGATACTTCCGTTTCAGGTCAGCCCTGAAGACGTGAACTGCAATGTTTACGAAACGTCGGCAAACAATTCGTAGTTTTTTAGACGAGGGAAACCCGAAATATATTCTTTTTATCACTTCCGAAGAAAGTTTAACCACTGAAGATGATTCATCATCGAATGATAAATCCGATTGATTTGTTTTTAGATTCAGTTAAATTTTTTATAAGCAATTAGAATAATTGAAATAAAAGTTAGTTAAATATATTGAGATTTTAAATTTGTTTTCATTCTAATAAACTTGAAATATGTTCATATTATTGTTATTCCCAAAATTCTTGTAAGGCCAGTGATTTAATATATAAACAATGATATTCTTAAACTTTAAAGATTTTTACGTGAAATGATAATCCTTAATTTAAATTTTATTTTATACAATTCTGTCAATTGTTCATTTAGTTATAAACTACCTTTGAAAAAACTGCAAACACTTCAAAAATTTAAATAAATCTTAATGACAATAATTTATTAAAATATAAATACCACATTAATCAACTTACTTTAACCGACACAGTTTTAGCTAAATGTTATGGTTTACCAAAAATCCATAAACAAGCTGTACGATTGCGACCGATTATTTCTTTGGTTAATAGTCCTACACATTTTTTGGCAATAATAATTTATGAAGAATTAAAAAATTGCATTGAAATTCCTTGTTCACATATTAATAACAGTTTTGCATTAAAAGAAAAATTTAAAGATATAAATATAGACGATGATCATGTTCTTCTTTCTTTTGATGTTAGTTCGTTATTCACAAATATCCCTTGCAACATGGTATTAGAAAGTTTAGAAAAAAGAGTTAAATTTACTCATAATCAATGTAATATTCCATTCAACGATTATTATAAATTGTACGAAAATCCTTTTTGACATTTTTTTCACTTTTAATAATAATATTTATAAACAAATTGATGGTAAGTCAATAGGCTCCCCAATTCCACCGTTATTTGCGGATATTGCAATGAAAGATTTGAAAACAAATATGTTTAAGAAAGTTAAAAATATTTATGATTGTATTCCTCTTTTATACTACAGATATGTCGAAGACAGATTCATATGCATTAACGAAAAACATATTGATTTATTCATAAAATTTTTTAATTCTTACAACAAACATTTACAATTCGCTTATGAATTGGAGCAAAATAAGTGTATTCATTTCTTAGATATGACGCTGATTAGAAGTGATAATCATATTATTATTAATTGATTCCAAAAGCCAATGGCATCCGGTAGACCAATTAATTTTTGTTCTAATACTCCTATCCAAAGAAAAATAATATTCTTACAATCTTGTTGACAGAGAAAAATTATTATCGCATACAAATTTTCACTTAAAAATGTTTAAATAATTAAGCAGTTACTGATCAATAATTACACAGCCACACAAAATAGTGTGTGGATATGGTAACAAGACACACGTATTCCTATGGATTTTGGGGAGTGAATTCAAATTCGGTATCAAAAATCACCCAACACGTCATGGTTGAGCCATAACCTCAAAAAATGACAAAAAATCATGCACTGAGGCAAATAAATTTCAAAATAATGCCAGTGATGCAAATTTTCACTTCAAAAACATGTCGACAACTGTGAAGGATCAACCCTTGCCTGATATCAACTTATTTAACATAACTTTACCCAACAGAACCTGGCCTCACCTAACCTGAATTAACAGAAATTTATTGAACTACACGTAAAGCTCTGGAAGCATATTTTCCTAGTAGCAAATGTGTGCTACATCGAATGGGTCAACTCGAGCCTAACTTAGAAATAAATCTAACCTAGCCTAACCTAACCTCACGAAACACAATTAAACTGATTATGTTGACCCGTTGTGTTTGCGGTACCGTTTCATTCAGCTTCGGCTTAACCTGCATAGAGGTTTAACCTATCCTAACATAACAAAACCTGACCTAACCTAACCTAGCCGAATGAAATTCAACGACACGTGTAGCTATGTAAGCGTACGGTTCTCAGTCATAAATGTGTGCTATATTTAATAGGTTAACTCGATCTTAACCTACAAATGAATCTAACTTAACAAAACCTAACGAAATTTTGCTTAACGCAACACAACTTAACTTAAGTGTTCCCGTTGTAACACAATAAAATTCATTTCATTGTACTACAGGTGGTTAAACATTTATACGCACATTACTCATTTGAAGAGACTTAGAACTACAAGTAGAATTGACCCCATTTCAATTAACCTGACAATGCTTGTATCAATTAAAATGTAGAACTGTAACTTAAACATGTAAATGAATATGAGTTTTATTCAAAAATTTTTTCTCTCTGCTTCTCTTAGAATTAAGGGATATATTTATACTGTCTTTCGTGTTTACATTTTATCTTACTTTTTATCGTAATTAAATTGATTTATAGACCTACTTCAGTCTATTTTCTGCCTGCTATAACGCGTCCTTTTTTCTACGAAGGAACGATGCAAAGGGTTACGCTTACGTTTAAGACCCACATTCGTTTCCCTTTTCAACATCCAGCAAAAATCAGCCATCATGACCTCGTCCAATCTACCCTGATATCGTTGTTCCATCACTTTTATGTCTTGATGAAAACGTTCCCCTTGTTCTTGGCTGAAATCACAAACATTTTCTGGAAACTTATCCAGATGGGAATCTAGAAATTGAAGTTTTAAATTCATCAAGCAGTCTAACTTTTGTAGTTTCTTATCATTTTCGCAATAATATTCTCGTAATCTGGACTTTTTTTGTTACCGAGGAAATTTGCGTTTACTGCTTTAAAACTTTCCCAAGCGTCCATTTCAATTTTCGTCATGTGGCTCACGAAATTAGTATCTCTTGTCAATATTCGATTCTGTCGTCCATAAAAGACTCCTTCTTTCAATTTAGCGTCTGAAACATTAGGGAATTTAAGGGATATATACTTATAGCATTGTCCATATTTGTCTAACGCCTTGACAAATTGCTTCATGAGCCCAAGCTTTATGTGGAGGGGTGGTAGTAAAATTTTTTCTGGATCAACGAGGCTTTGGTTGATGATATTATGAGAACCAGGTTGGAATGAATCTCTTAAAGGTCAATGTTTTTTGCTGTAATGATTGGCTCGATCTCTGATATTCCACAGGCATATAAAGCATGGCTCTCTCGTGAAACCAGATTGTTGGCTTAATATCATTGCTATGATTTTGAGATCACCATATATTTGCCATTTGTGATTCGTGTAATTAACTTTTTCAAGAAGCATTTTAACATTGTTATATTCTTCTTTGATGACCGTTGAGTGAGCTATAGGGATAGGAGCGTAAGTATTCGTGTTATGCAGTAAAACATCTTTAATGCTGCGTTTCGACGAATCAATGAAAAGTCGCCATTCTTCGTCTCTGTATACATTTTTCTTCAAGTGGTTCATTAGTCTGTTAACGTCAGTGCAGTATACTAAAGACGTCTCTTCGTCTTTAACGCAAAACTTTCTGAATTCTTTGTCCCTGTCGCGATAGAATGAAACTTTTGTCTTTGGCTCTAGAAGATTTCTTCTTTTTAGAAAGGAAGCGGAAAATTCAGCGCCATCTTTCGGTAATCCAAGATCTCTAATAAAATCATTCATTTCTAGTTGCGACACTAATATTGGAACCTTCAATTTCATTTTATGCACGCCATATTCGTCATCTTTTTCGTCATTTTCATCGGAATCGTCAGAGCTATTTTCTGTTCGATCACTGGTTTCGCTACCGTCTCCAGGACGTTAACTTTCAACTTCCATTCTATCATCTTCTAAAGCGCTTAAATCAGACTGGCGTACATTTTTATTAATTTCAATTGCTCTTGTGGCTGTGTACACATTAATGTACGAAATGTTATTTTTATTTTTGTCGTTGAACCCTTTGACGGAATTCATGCAAAGTAGCAGCCCTTCGCAATAACGGGTTTTTTCATATGGTTGGTGTAAAGTATTTGCGGTACTTTTCGTTGTTTGAATTTTTTAGACGATACAACATAATTCTGCAGGAATTGCAAATGACGTGAGGATCCCATTTTGTTTCTTGGTGCAGCAATTTACGGTCAAAACACTTTTCGTAAAGACTTTTCACTTCCTCGTCGATTGATTTTCGCAAACTGCTCACTTCATATTTACTGCAAATGTAACAGAATGAATCTGAGCTATTCTTGCAGGCATGCGATTGAGAAATGCTCGCGGTTTTTTCCTTGTAGCATAAGGCTCTACACCAACCAAGTAATCCATTGATGAAGAGCTACGGTTGCATGATGACGACGTCGGAGAGCCCGCTTTCCCACCCTGACCAGACGCCGATACTGGGGGTTTTCCCTGCATCGTAATACACTTTTTACCTGTGCCTGCCATGACAGCATGAACACCGTTTACCCAGGGACTCAGCCAATGTGGATCCGTTGCCCACCGTCACCACGTGGAGGTGCCCTGGTTACAGACACAGGCGAATAATACTAGCAACAAGCGGTTACGAAACTCTAGACATTTACTGCTATTAATGTCAAAATATGAAAGTACGCAAGAACAGGGTTGCCAGCGTAATCAGTTAGGTTAGGTTTTGTTAGGTTAGGATAGGTTAAACTTCTATGTAGGTTAAGCCGAAGCTAAATGAAACAGTACCGCAAACACAACGGGACAACACAATCAGTTTAATTGTGTTTCCTGACATTAGGTTAGGTTAGATTTATTTCTAGGTTAGGCTCGAGTTGACCCATTCGATGTAGCACACATTTGCTACTGGGAAAATATGCTTCCAGAGCTTTACGTGTA
>NC_046659.1:5036044-5075211 GCF_010883055.1 Belonocnema kinseyi | reverse complement strand
TCAACCATGACGTGATGGGTGATTTTTGATATCGAATTTGAATTCAGCGCCCCAAAATCCATAGGAATACGTGTGTCTTGTTACCAGATCCGCACACTTTTTCTTGTGTGGCTGTGTTATTATCCAAGTTTTTTCATCAATAAAAACATAAAAGTCCGTATGAATAAAATTAAATATCACTCTATCAACAAAGTAGTAAACAATAATCAGATTCGTTCACATGTAGATCAACTTAAGGTTTGCCTTCCCTTTTCCAATAACTTTACAAAATTATCTAAATTATTAAATAGTTATATTGTTACGATTCCTATAATTAATAAAAGTTTAAGATCTGTAATAAAATTAGGTAAAGATATTTCTGAAAAATGGAAAACAAATCTAGTTTATAAATTTTCTTTTAAACAATGTTCTGCATCTTATGTGGGTGAAAAAAAAAGATCTTTAAAAACTCGTATAAATGAACATTTGAATCAGAATAAAAGCAAAATCGTTGTTTATAAACACCAATATAATTTTAGTCATACGTTTGATTGGGATAATGTAAAAATTATGGATCGCGAATCCAACTATAAAAAAAGAGTTATCTCAGGGATGATCCACGTCAATAGCAATTCCAATAATATTAATAAAAAAGAATATATTTTTGCTCTCAGTTAAATATACCCTCCTGTATCAAAGAAATTAAATGTGTGATTATTCTCTCCAAAAGAAAGAAGGAAATCAAATTAGTATTATTTATAAATTAATGCATGTGTGTTTGGTTATGCCAATGTTATACAAATCGACGCAAGGTTTCTCTACAGTTGACTTTACATCGTCGTCAGCTTAATCGTATCAAAAATGTGCTCTGTACACTTATTTATTTCTTTTAGCCGTGTTAAACAGAAATTATGTTTTAACCAGTGATTCTTAATGGTAAAATATTTTTTAAATGTGCTGTTTAATCTTATATTATTAATCTGTATAAGCAAGTGATATTTATTTGGTGTTCTTTTTAATAAATTTGCCTGATAAGGCTGGCTTGCTCATGCCTACGAAACGTCGCACATCTTGACAAATAAATAGTGAGCTTTTGATTCATTTGCCTTCTTCAATCGAAACTTCTTCTCCAATCTATAATTAATAATCTTCAAATATACTCCAATTACAAACTGTTACCTATCAATATTTTGCAACCGTAGGATCGACAGGTTCTCCGCCATCCCACTACTTTTCATGCCACTATTGAGAATTTTCCCGAAAGGAACGTGTAGGTTATGTCAAAATCTTCCTATTCACAAAGTTCTAGCTTGTTTACTATCAGAAATCAAAAAGGGTTGTGGCTCCTGGACTATTAAGTATCACCAATTTTATCCATGTCCGAATATCTTTTATAATTTATGTCCACCGTATTTGATCCGCTTTTCTGAATTTAAAAAATCCAACATTAGACCATACATGTAATACTCCTATGTTGCTACCTGCGTATACCTCACAATAAGGGGCGCGTGGTAAGAAACAAGAGTGTGGACGATATCGCTTTTTTTCTCTCTGCTAGTTATGTCGGCGACAGTGCGCATGCACCGGAAGGCTCTAAAACTATATGTACATCATATGTATATAATATATACATATACTTTTACGCTACTGCACCTCCACCACCTCCTCCATAGTTAGAGGCGCACGTGCCATCCTGAGAAAGTTCTGTTCGCTCTGTGAGACAGAAATATATTCATGCACTCTAGTTTTTTCCAGAGACCTCTCGCGCGGTTGCGCAATATAGAAATATTACAGATATGCATCCAATTTGAAATCATTAACCCTGCAAAAATCACGTTATTCTGAAGTTTTTTTTTCGTTTCGAAAACGATTTTGCTACGATGTTCTTTTTCGCCTGACTGCAAAGGGGTAAATTGGTTACGTGGATAATGTATATAAATTCTGCTACCTTGTTACGTAACTTGCTAACGTTCGTGAGGTCGCTGAATCCTAATCCGGGATCAGTTTGACCCCATCAGGCCAGTATCAAGGTCATTTTGAAGGTCAAACTGGATAAAACCATTATATCGAAGAAAGATGGAGTCGCTAAATTCGAATCCGGGCTCATTTCTATCCCATCAAGGTTGAGATGAAGGTTATCCCAAGTTTAGTATTGAGAAAACCATAGAATAGAACCTATGTGGACCTTAGGATCACATTTATCTTAACCTTAATGGGGTAGAAATAAGCGCGAGTTCAAATTTAGCGATACCGAGAAAGTCTTGAAGTAGTGGTTCACGCCGTAGTCATTCACGGCTAAGAGTAGAAGTTTTATCCGATCCAACGGTTTTCTTTATTTTGAATTTCGATTGACCTTGATCCTGACCTGATGGGATCAAACTGACTCTGAATTCGGTTTCAGCGACATTATTTATAGAATTATTATCGAATATAAGTATCATATAATACATCCTATGCACATATTGCAACATTATCACTCTTAACCGTGGATCGATTTTTGGCTTTGCTACTATTACTAAGTTTATTAATCAAAGTGGTAATTTCATTCAATTGGTTGAAAATTAATATAATACTTTAAAATCACATGTAAACTAGAAAATTCGCTTAACGTTACTTTCAGAGTTTAATTTTACGTTCCTCTTATCCCGTACAAAAATCAATAACTAAACTTTCTTTCTACAACGAGGTATTTATCGTTAGTTGAAGTTCAAACTCAAAATTTAAAAGTAAAATTTGAACCTCCTTTTCAAACTGAAAATAAGTGAAATACATTTCAATTTTTTCGTATAACGAGGTCTTTATCGTTAGATGAAGTTCCAAGTCATTAAAAAAAGAATTTCACACACAAATTAAATATTTTTTTCCCATAAACTCGCGTCCACAATCCGAATTCCAATTATTTAGGAAAGTTTCGTGTATCTTTTGCGTCATATTTTCCTTCCACTTTCTATCTTTTTTGTTTAATTGGTAACAATTATGTTTTTCGCTATGTATTTTGCTCAACAGCAAAAGCACTTTAAAAGCATGTACAATGCCATTCATAATTTAAAAGAGCTCGACGCAGAAAAGATTAATAGGAATTCAGTGAAGCGTGATTGGCAATTATTTCAAAGCAAGCAATTATTTCAAATCTCTGGTTGAATTTTTAGAAAAAAGAGGTATATGTAAATGAAATAATTATTTATTTGCTAAATTAATTTCAAATTTCTTAACCATACCGATGCGGAGATAATTAATTTCAAAGATGACTACTTTAATATGTAGTGCATGGGCAGTGCATAGACGCTCTCCACATTTTAATTTATAGTAATTAAACGCACTTGTAGAGAAATTGAACAAAATGTCGGTATTAGTGCTGCTTGAAAATATAAATTAAAAAAAAAATATGTCAAGTTTTTCCACCGCGTAGTTTCATAGATAATTCAATGAGAAACATTGAAATTTTAGTCACTTTCAAACTAATAAACATAACAATATTGCATAGAAGCAACACTCTTCCCTCCCTCTAGCTTATCTACTGTACCAAGCTATTCAAACGCACAGGACACTTGATCAGCCATGGTTAGGTTTGAATTGCGACGTTGCACAATCTACGAATCTTCCGCTGGCATAGTAGTGGTAACTATAAGAATTACACACATCCTACGAATTCTAAGCCAGTAGCGCATTAAAATCTTCATAATGCGGCTCCGTGAAATTTTTTCAATATAGTATGGCTGGACGGCGCCCCATGGAACTCTACTGTTTGTACGGGGATGGGATTTGCATACAACCTTAAATTATTACCTTGATCATTTTGAATCTCAAGCCACGAAAAGTGAATGCGCTTCGGTTCACTACGATAGTAATAGTAATGTCCTTGGCCTAACCTCTTTATCACGAGTTTCATTAATTTTAATGGTTTTCATCAAAGCCACATCGTCACATGCTAGATAATTATGAGAAATTCTGAGTCACCCCACACCCACGTGACACCAATTTGAATAAGTGTTTTACCGCCTTCAATTTTTAATAATTTTTTATAGTTGAACGACTCAACAGGAAAACAAAATTAGAACGCACCTTCGATTCAGATTAAACTTATGTATGAAAAAATGATTTGATCTAAAATCGTGAAACAACCCTATTATGATTTCTTATCTTCAGAAGTGCTCCCTTTGAATTGAAGTTTTTTAAATGTGATACAATAAATTTTCTTCGTGAAATATTGAATTCTTAATGCATCTGTTATTCGCAACTGAACTGATTTTTTTTAGTTTTCAAATTTCGAAGAGTTTTTCCGAGCTTAGTCCCTAATCTTATTTCGTATAAGAACCATAGACACTTTAGATTCACGTAAAGTGTGGCAGGGGACGACAGTCGAAGCAATATACCATAGAAAATTGCAGTGGAGCTTTATAAAACCGGTTTGTTAATTGAAGAAACATACACCCAGCAAAAAAAAATCGCGTGTAATTCCCCGTGTCAAACCACGTATGACTCCACGCGGATCAAGGAATTCCACGTGAAAGTCAGTTTCTAAATTTAAGCAATTGATATGGATTTTCATGTGAACTTCGGGAGCTAATTTGAAACAATTCATGTGAATTTCCATGTTAAATTTGCGTACTAAATTGAAACAGTAAAACTAGTTCTACATTTATGGAACGAAACTAATAATATAGTATACTGAGTACTCAAAATTTAAAATGGCCATCTTGTTTTGCGCGTCTCTTTCGGTTTAAGAGATATTTGCAATTTAAAATGATTTTCAACTTTCCATATGGAACTCCACGTGAAATTCCACATGAAACTATACCTCATATACCACTTGCAATGCTTCTATTAACCATCCAAATTTTACGTGGAATTCCACTTGGATTCCTAAGTGGATATTTTCACTTGGGTAGGCTAAGCACAAATAAAAGTGATTTTGGAAGGAGCACTCAAAAAGTCACTTTAACTTACCAAGATTTCCGGAAAGCAAAGCATCAGCTAATCTAGGATTATTCTGCTTTAATAATGCCAGTTGGTCAGGATTTGCTAGGAACATATCTCTGATCATCGCAGGATCATCTTCACTTCGAGGATTTTGCACTCTTTGGGCAGAAAGATTGTGAGAACTTGCGGGAAGTCGACTTGTTGATGCTCCTGGGATTCTTATAGAACTAAAGTCCAGTGACGGAACAGCTGGAATAAAGTATTATTAATTAATATAATAAACATTCTCCAGAGGAATATTTTGCTCACTGAATGCAACGCTGTAATCTCTATGGCAAATTTTACTTACTAAGTTATACATTGGGACAGCAGACTTTCGTATTTTTAATTAGAGGTAGAATATTGAAATAACTGTTATTATGTGGGCTTGCGTTTTTTACTCACGATAACTAATAACTAAAAAATTAGAGAAAACTACTTGCACAGATTCTACCTTAAACCTTAGAAGTTCCAGTTCGCGGGACGTTGAATTCCGTTCAAGTATAAACCCGAATTCCTTACTTCGAAATTCTGTGTTTAGCTCAAGTCAGTTTTCGATAGTAGACATTACATAAGTGCAAACGAGACAAAAGCTTGGTTTTCATAACAGTTGCTGCACTCAATCGCTTCACGTTAGTATTTTTCACGTATTTTATAAACGAACCGAAATTCTCTTACGACTTTTAGAGCATGCAAGATGAAAATGAAGTTCTTCGTTTGTAAGTAATTTATTTAAATATTAGAAACATAGCAATATAAGGTGAAACACCCAGTCATCGCCAAGACCCCAGTGAAGACCAATGGGCGGATCTATATGACAAAAGTAGGAAACGACGGGTTATCTACTTCAATTTTTCATGTAAATTAGATAACAAGATTACATAACAATACATGGTATTACAAAATATTACATAAAAAATAAAGAACATTACATTGTTTCATATTATTACATAGAATTAAAAGAGATTACACAAGATTTCATAATATTACATAAGACTGCACAGATGGAAAACAGATTAATATAGTAATGTAGAATTTAATCTCCTTTTTCGCACCAACTTTTTACTAATTATCTCTCATTTTATTCTTCGATCTCGATCTTTGCCAAAGGGGATCCATGATCTTCAACATAAAAATAGCTCTCTGTCCCTGTAAGAAGGATCTAGGCTCCTAATTATTTCAATACAGCTCGGTCCTCTGACAACAGGAGCTGGGATTCTAATTATCTCACCACGTCTCGATCCTTTACCGCGAGGATCTGGGATCCTAATAATTTGAATACCTATTGGTCCTCAACTGAAATCCTAATTATGATAGTATCTGTCAGTCCGCTGTAAAGACGATCTGGGAACATCTAATCTCAAATTATCCTCTATCTCTTGGTTATCTACCAAGAGTATCGGGGATCTCTAATTAACCTACTATCTCACGGTTCTCTACCAGGAGGATCTGGGACAGCTATTTACTCTACTAACTCTCGGTATGTCTAGAGGAACCGGGATCCCTAATTAACCTACTATCTCTGTTCTTAACCTAGAGGATCTAAGACACTGAATTGGTTACATAACTTTACGCCACTGAATAAAGAAATTGATTACAATACAATGTTTCTCATAAACAGAAAGAGATATGTCAAAACGGATAAAATTTTTCAATTCACCGAGAGTAATGTATGCCATGTAATATTAATAATTAAATATGAGTAAAAAGAGTCCGAACCTTTTAAAATTTATAAGGTCCGGGCCCGAACCCGTATCCTTTAAGATCTTAAGGTTACAGGTCTGGACCCGAAACCCTAAAGAACCCTTTAACATCGGGTCCAACCTAAAAGGTTCCTTGAAATACATATATTTGAGAAATTTACAAAGACGATTTGAAAGAGAAGGGGCTGTTTTACGTAGAGGGATTCAAATTATTGACTTTACTCTGTGCAGTACAGTTACACGGCATTTACATATGAGCAGTATAGTTCCATTATATGTATGACTGCGCAGTAATGTTAAGAATGATTATATATGTACAGTAGAGTTCCGCGAAATTGCGGCTGCGCGGTATAATCATAGGTTAGTGGTGGTTGCGCAGTATATTTACATAGCATTTGCGGATGCGAAGTAAAGTTTAACGGCACATGTTGATGTACAATAAAGTTACACGATACATACTTCGGCGCAGTTAGTTTACATGTCATTTATGGTTGCGCAGTATAGTCACACGGTAATTATAACTGTGCAGTAACGTTAGGGCACTCATATATAAGCAGTAGAGTTCAAATGAATTTGCACCTGCGCAATAGAATTCCACAGAACTTACGGATCCGCAGTATATATTTACGTCACTTATGGATGTGCAGTAAAGTTAAGGGTATATCAGGGATAAGGTACTTTTGGCCTCACCGCTACACAGAGGACAGCATGATTTTCAGGCAGGCTGCTCAGTAGAAACGGCACTCCATGCTTTTGTGGCAAAATTGGAGCAGACGTCATCTGTCGAGAGGCTTTGAGGTGTGGAGTACCAAACCAGCTGGTAAGCTAGATAGGAAGCATGCTACGCTAAAGAAGACTCGAAACCAGATGGAGTGAAGGCTTAGTTAAAGGAGTAGCGTCACGCGGGTGTCCACAGGGGGTGTCCTGTCGCCCCTCCTGTAGTGCATGGTAGTGGATGGACTCATTCGTAGGCTTAATAAAAAGAAGTGTTATACTCAGGGATATGCGGATGACTTTGTAATCCTAGTTACAGAGGCTCACTGAGAAACGTTGAGGCCCAATGGAGGAAATTCGTCATGACTTTCTGGATAGAGTAAAAAGATGGACTCGGGAAACTAGACACTAGGCTCCCGAGTAACATCAGGGAGTGTCAGGAGCAGGAATTTATGACAGTGCGAGGAGGAGGGAAGTTGTTCCGCTTGGAAGACATGCTACTGTATTTTAAGCGGAGGTCCTTGACGTTCTTCGATATGCTGAGATACTATTAGAAGAGAACTCTGCTGGAAGATAGATTAAGATCTGTTCGGACAGCCAAGCGACACTAACTGCCGTGGGAAAACCAGATGTAACATCAGAACTGGTTTGGGAATGCAAAAATGCATTGAACCAACTTGAAGAAGAAAATGAAGTGGTTCTAATATTTGTCCCTGGCCACACAGGAATCAAGGGCAAAGAAAAAGCGGACCAGCCGGCAAGGAGCGGTGCGTGAAGTGAATACATAAAAAAAAGCTGGATCCACACTAAGCACCGAGAATACTGGGAGCAGGTCCAGGATTCCCGACAGGCGAAGTCCATCCTGGGCTATAAGTGCAGAATGGACAGAGCCAGGAAAATCCTGGGTTTGCCAAAAAAAGACGTAAAGACAATGGTTCAGATGTTCACTGAGCATAAGCACTTGAACTACCATATGCACAAAATGGGGTATAACCTCTCTACAGATTGCAGGAGATATAACAGGGATGACGAAACATCCTTGCAAGTACTACACCAGTGTCCGGCGTTGGCTAGGCTCAGGCATCAAACCTTTGGGTCCCACTTCATGGAACCTGATGAAGCTACAAGGCTTTCGGTGATTGGGTTACCGGGCTTTATCAAGAGGTCTGGCTCAACTACTGACAGCGATAGTTAAGGGTGTGGCACAATAGGCTTTATATCTTGGGCGCCAGGGGAATTCCATAGGTGGCACTTACGCCTGCGCAATACTGCCCGGGGTACGTGAAGATACACAACAGAGTTCTATACCACTTACATATGCGAAGTGGAGTCCCATGGAACCTACGAGTATGTAGTATAGCTAAATCTTACTTACAGATGTGTAGTGAAGTTACGGGGTATTTAAATATGCACAGTCTAGTTGCAAAGGACTTATGGATGCGCAATAGAGTTTCATGATACTTGTATGGGCGCAATTGATTTACGTGGCACGTATATTTGTGAAGTAGAGTTTGTCAGTGCTTACGGCTTTGCAGTGAAGTTTCATGCAAAATATAGCTGCACATAAAATTTACACGGCACTTTATGCTTCGCTTTAATTTTGGGGGTACTCATGAATTCGCCATAGAGTAACTAACACTTATAGTAGCAGAGCATAGTCCCGTGGAAATTGCGAATGCACAGTATTACCTATACTGCGCATTCGCAATTTCCACGGGACTATGCTGTGCTATTATAAGTGCTAGTTACTCTACGGCGAATCCATGAGTACCCCCAAAGTAGTAGAGTAGTAGAGTTATATAACACTTATAGATACGCAGTGGAGTTCAATGCTACTGGTGGGTGCGCAATTCAGTTATGTGGCACGTATGTCTACGTAGTAGAGCTACGCGGTACTAATCGCTAAGCAGCAGAGCTTATCGTCACATTTTGCTGCGCAGTAAAGTTGAACATATTTCTGCGTATTATAGTTGCAAGACACGTATGGATGTGCAGTAGAGTTACTTTTTATGGATATGAATTTAAGTCAAATGGCAAGTCTCTCTGCGCAGGACGGTGTTCACATCTCTGAAGCAGTATTCTGCAGAAATAAAGCTGACCAGTAGATATTACGATAACAAAAAATTGCAAACACATTTATTACAACTTAAGAACTAATGAGGAATATTTTATTAAACGCCTACTGGGGATCAGTATCCATAAATATAGTCGAATTTTTTAATTTGTAACATGATTCCTTCGTGACGCAAAATATATAACAAAAATTTACTATTCAAAATATTATTTCTTTTAACGTAAGTGTGAAGAGGAAATCATTTAACTGATAGATCAAGGAAGCTCTTCGCACATTTTTCTTATTTTTGAAATTGAATAATTCATACTATTAAAATACAATAATTGGAAATTTTTCGTGATTTTTGTCACGTGAAAAATTATAGTCATCAAAAAGTTACAAAATTATATGATAAATAGAAAAAGTATATTTTCCTTTGTTTTTGAATTATAATAATGCATATTTAAAGTTTTATATAATACTGTAAGATGGGGCTAAGCGATGCATGCCGAGTAAAGTGGTGCACCCTTGACTTTCTATTCAAAAATGCGATATTGTTTCTTCTAGATTTTGGAATTGAAGCTTTGCATTTGGTAATTATAACACTCTTTATATTTTACCTAGTAGAAGAAGCCATATATCGCATTTTGAAATCCAGAATCAAGGGTGTGCCGCTTATCCCCAGTTTGCAGTAACTTATTTGCATGATTTTTAAAGTTTTTTTGTATTCTTCTATCAAGGTTTTTTATTGTTTCATATTCAAATATTTAAAAAATTATGATTAAATAATTTAGTAACAGCTTTTCTGCAATTTAAGTGTTCATCCAGATAATTGCATAAGTTCTTTATCAGAGATTTCGCTCGTCGACTGTTTGATGTCGAAAGTTTCTCATTAAAAAGTGTATCCAACTGATACCCAATAGGAAAGCGTCACAATTGAATAATTCTTGCTCCCTATTTTGCATAAATTTTGAGAGACTATCAGCACATCCAAACTTTGATTTCTTTAAGCTCAAATGACAAATTAACCAAAGATGGAAACCGTCTCCAGGTGTAAGTTTCTCTTTATGAAGTTTAATAAAAATTTTATTTGCAGGTTCGAGTGCTTCTTTTAAGTTTATGATGCATTCCCATATATCGGTCATTATGTGCACAGCTTCATTGGTTGTGGAAATGTTGACATAAAACTGTCTCAATTCTTAAAGCCGTTCAAGCATATGAAGAGTCGTCGTCCAATCTTCTTCTAGCGCCACGCCCTACATTTGAATGTCAGCTGATAAGAAGCATGGGGGATGTAGTATTTTTTTCTCAGTTTTTGTAATATTTTAAAGATTTGTGAATATTTTAAAAAATTTGAGCTTGAATTAAGCAAAGATTAACTGTTTCTAGAATTAACAATATACCGAGTAATAAAAAATATACCTTAAAACACTGGAAATTTCTTTTTAAGGATTTTAATATTCAAGCAGAGTAAAATGGTAAAATATGAAGAATACGACTTCAGGTTTTAAGCAAATAAACTAAAAGTTCTAAAATGTTAATATAAATAATAGTTTTTCTATTTTTAATTACTTGAATGATTCTAATGTATTATTACATTATAATCAAAATACACAAGAAATTAGAAAAATTATAATTTGTAATATTTATTATATTGTATTAATCGTTAAGATAGTGAAAAGATTAGCAGTATGAAAGCTATTAAGTTTACTGTACTTTTAGTTATATATTTATTTAAAAATTTGATTAAAATGTGGAGATATGAATTAAATATGGACGAAAGACATCAATGTATGGATCGGAACTGTCGAGCAGGGTATGACTCAACCCATTCAAACAGAGTAAAAAGTGTTCTTCTCCGTTCCAAAAAATGAAGTTGAACGTTAGAAACAGATAATTAATCATGAAAAAAGGATTTCATCATTAAACATGGACATTCATTTTATGAAGATCACTTTTGAAAGGATGAGATAATTTGGAAAAAGTAAGTTTTAGCTCATGATTGCACGATTATGGCGGTAAATATCACAATCACAATGCTCGAGGCAGTTTGGAAATTGAGATTTCGAAACCCCTGGTTTTAATTTATGTTTATCATACCATTCTGACTGCAAAAAAAAGTTACAATTTTAATTTATTTGAATGCTTGAATTTATTAATAAATTAATGTAATTGTATATAAATGTTGAAACTCAGTGATAATTCAGCACTGCTATTTATGTTAGCTTAACATTTTGCTTACAGATAGTAAGGGTCTTGAAATATTTTTAAAATTTTTTAAACTATTGAAACTATAATTTTACACACTATTACAATAATCTAAAATATCAGTGACAAAAAGAATATATTAAAATATGAAAATCAATGTTGTCATGCAATCGTCAGAACCACTCGATTATTTTAGGTTAAAGGACATCAGTGTAAACAAATCGTCATATTTACCGCAATAAACGTTCAATCAGGAGCTAAAACTGCCCTTTACGGGTTTAACAATACAATCCTTTTTGGCACGCTTAATTGCTTGTTGCCAACTTTCAACCTCATTTTTTAGAAAGCAGAAAAAAACTTTCTTACTCCACTTGAGCGGGCTGAGTCGTACCCTGATTTACAGTTCGGAGCTATACATCGATGTCCACCCATTTTTATTACATATTTATCCGTAAATGAATAAAATACGCCAAAAAGACGATAGAGTTATGGCATTTCACAAGTTATTGCATGCATAATAATAACAGACAACGGGCAGTAAGGGCGTCACAACGGTGGCGCCAATGTTTCAAGACTCGCCGCTCTTCACAAAACTGAATGTCGCCTCTAATGCAAAAGCGAAAATCGTGTCACCCCCCTGACTCAACGTATAATATGGACTATTTTCTATGTTGAATTTTGTAAGGGTGTTTCCAGAGACTTCACCAAGTTATCTAGAGTGAAATCATCTTCTATACATGGACGCGCTGAGAGTTCACAATTGGATCTTTCCTTCGATTATGTACTGTACGTTAACAGTCATTACATGCTGACCCTTGAATGTAGCCAGGTCTATTTTCATGGAAAGGAATATATCCTTCATTTCTTTTCGAAATTGCTCAACAAGTTTGATTGTCTTATCTTTTATTTCTAGAATTAAACTATTTTTATTTACAATATTCCTTTCTTCACCGACGCTTTCGATGATAGGTGAAAGCAACTTTTGAAATCCAGATTCTTCAAACAGAGACAACGAATGACCATTTACTGTTACAATTTCTAAACAATTATTAATAATGTAATTCTCTGCATATATTTTCAATTTAGATTTCCGTTTTGTGCCAGGGATCACAGTTTTATTATTCGATTTTGCTTTTTTTTTCTGGAGAATCGTCCGCAGTTAAATATTCATCGAGTTCTCCTTTTAATCTTAGTAATTCTTCGAATTGAGATTTGGGACGACGTCTTATATGTTTTTCCAGATTTGTAACATGACCTCCCTGAAAAGTATTGTAAAATTATTTGTAATGATCTCATTAATGCACAGTTGTGCATGCGACATAAGTGCACGTGCACAGTTTGGCAATTGATACCTGAGGACGTGCACAGATGGGCAAGTGACATCTGTGCACGTGAAAAGTTAGGTAAGTGACATCTGCACACGTCTAAGTCCATGGGAACCCATCTATGCACGTGCACAGTTATTCAAGTGAAAAATGTGCCCGTTTAAATTTTGAAGTGCACAGTTGTCCGCCTGTTCACCGGCACGCACAGTTGGACACTGTGCATCTTTTACATTTGAATGTTTAGTATTTCGACTTCAAAAAAGATAAATGAAGAAATGTAAGCTTTAAAAAAAGGAATTCAAAACTGAACTTTTGTCAATATTGAATAATGGTATAAATTAGATACAATCTCTGGAAGCATTTTAAAACCTTTTAAGCTCAAAAGGGCAGATCTAAGGAAGACCAATTTTTTCCGTACCTTTTTTCGTGATTTTTTTTCTTAACTATTTTATTTCAATTAATTGCAGGTTATTTTTCTGATAAAAGATTCCCCGATATCTTAAAATATTGGCTATACTCGATTGGTCAAGTTTTATGTATAAAGTTTGCTGATAAGAGAGCTATTATTCATCACAACTAATAATATTATAAGTTGGCAAGGAAAGACTTAAAACTGCAGCTTAAATTAATTTCATAAAAGCTATATTTTCCTTGACAAATAATACTGCCATTTATAATATTGCAATTCTTGAAAGTATAGTTAAATGGGTTAAATATTGTCTTTCGAAGACTTTTTCAGCCCACTTAACCTCAAAATATAATATTCCTGTGTCTTCAGAAGGTCGAGAAAAATTTATTTCGTAAAAATGTACTCATTTATAAAGATGAATATCTGTAATATCAGTTTTCTATAATACATTTTCATTCAATTTATTGTTTTGTTTCGTTCGTTCATTATAAAAGAACGATTCGTATGAACATGTCCGTACAAGTTAACCCTGAATTGACAGACGGGCAGATTTTCCTTTTTTTCCCGCCGCCAATCTAGTTTGCGAGATTTGGGCTAATTTTACAGAAATTTATGTAAGAGTAGATTCAAACTAATTTAAAATAATATGTATTAGTAGTAAAATTTCACTCTCTTTTGAATGTTCGTTTTCTTACAGATCCTGTCTTACAGAATATTGAATATTGAAAGATTGAATTCGCATGAATTTAAAGAAACCGAAGTGAAATGAGCTTAATTTATTTGAAAGATTTGTAATTCGGAGTGGTAAAATTGCGAAACTTGAAGTTTGGAATTTGTTTTTTCAGAAGCAACAATATTACAAAAAAGAAATTTGTAACTAATAGCACTGTTACCAACCACGAGGAAACCAGAATTTAAACATTTTAAAACGAAAAAAATCGCTATGAAAACATAATATATGTTAGTTTAAATACTATATTATTTTAAAATAGTATTCCACCTTGTACAATGTTGTGTAAAAAGCGTATTGCCAATTGAAAAATATTAAATTTTTGTGAACCTATTCAAACGATTTGAACAACAGTACCCTTGTTCACCACCAGATACGCAATATTTTAAATAAAAGTGTGAATAAATCTGATATTTGTTGCTTGTGTCCTGATAATTTGAAGTGATTACGTTCAAATATTATGGATGTAGGGGCTTCAGTTTTACGAAGACCGAAAATCGAGGTTAGTTTTATCGGTTTTCGATAGTAATTTAATTGAATGGCCAATTTCATTTCATATCATAAAGAGCGGTCCACATTGGCGTATCAGAATAAATTGGCCTTTACATACATAATTCTGCGATAAAAATTGAAGGGGTACGTATTATATAGTTTAGCCAAAAAAATTATATTAGGAATTATGAGCTATTAGAGTTAACCTTCTGTTTCTCGCAAAAATGGGAGAATCCTTGATATAACGAATGACCCAAAGAATACATTAAACTTTTCGTAAGTGACGGAACAGGGGCTATTTTTCTGAAAATATTATATCTGGATTTTCTCATAAAGTCTAACTTTGAAAATGTTTATTTTTCAGGGAATATTACTTACAATTTTCAATACATTTTTTGTAATTTGTTCTGAGTAAAGCAATTTTTTTGAATGCATTTTTTTCAAAAGTCAAAGTTTTAAATTTTTGCATAAACTGATAAGAAAAAGGGTAAACTTGAAGAGTACAAAGTTGCTTGGAATTAAGACATCTACAATTTTTATCATTTCTCACCATTTTTAAAAGGTTGCATCCCATCGACTTAAATGGTTAGTAATATTGTCAGAAAAATTATAATTCTTTATTTGCTTTTCACCAAGGAATAAATTTAATCAGAAATTACATTTTTGAAATATTTTTATGTAAAATATATTTATCAAACCTAAAATTTATTGCATTTTACACGTTCATGAGAATAAAATCAAACTTTTTCATGGAAATTACGAAAACTTTAAATAAACTATAATTTACTGAAAAATAAGTGACGTTTTCAGAGATTTTGTACATTTTGTACATAAAAAATATGTTTAACGGATTTTTTTTCAATGAGGAAAATCGACAGTACGAGCGAAGACATCGAGTGAAGAAGCAGCCATAATTATCAAGGTAACTATTTGAGTCGATGGAAAACCTTTTAAAAAGTGTAAAAGACTTGATGGTGAAAATTGTAATTCTACACAAATTTTTACCCTTCTCATCAGTTTACGCAAAAATGAAAAAAGTTTATTTTTTATAATAAAATTTTGTCTTGCTCAAAAAATAGTTTAGCTGAAAAAAAAATTTAAGAAAAATCTAATTGACCTTTTTAGCAATATTCCCTACAAAAATGAAAACTTTAAAACGTGGACTTTTGAGAGAATTTAGTCTCAATATTTTCAGAGAAAATAGCCAACATTTTGTCATTTTCGAAAATTGTCACATTTTCTTTCGCTCCTTCGATAGATCAAGGTCTCCTTCATCATTTAATATATATATATTTAAAAATTTCTCATAAGGACAACCGCAGGATTTCGCCGGAAGCGGGTGCTAATCTGGAAAATTGCACCCGCTCCCAGACCGTGAGGTAGGTGGTTACAGTCTGTAAAGGAATCAATACGACGATCCAGCAAAAGCCTCGTGCACCCTAAGAACACGGAGCGACCCAAGGAAGTGTTCCCGCAAGTGTTTTAGCATATTGTTGATACGCAGGGATGCTTTTTAGGCCATCAGCAAGTAAAAGCTTGGCACCTCCAAAAGCGCCGATGATAAGGACGATTAGTTTAACAGAATATTCCGGGTACAATCGTTGCAACTACCTTATAAGGTCTCGATACTTCTCTTTCTTTTCATTCTCCTTGGTTATGATGTTTTTGTCAGCTGGTGCCGAAAATTCGATAACGAACATGGTTCGATTCTCAAACTCAAGAAGAACCATGTCAGGCCTCAAGTGAGCAACAGAAACACTTGTCGAGAATATAAAGTTCCACTATATGCGGCATTTTCCTAGGAGCATTTAGAGGAGCGATATTAAGGTTAATGCCGTAAGAGTGACAGAGATGGTAATAAAGCACTCTTAGTGCCGCAATGTGCCTTTGAATGTAGGTCGTTCCCGCGTGATTTGGACAAACTAGATAGTATGTGACCTAAATGTTCGGGGTGTGCATGGAAAGCCCTGCATCTATCATCAGGAATGTCTTGGCTCAAAATGTGGCGACGGTATGTTAAGGTGGAAATGACACCGTCTTGGCATGCAAAAATGCAACCCTCCGTACCAGACTTCAATCCTGGCGACTTAAGGGAAGCAAAAGTTAGCTCGCAAGACATTGACTGATCCTTCATATTTCTGTGGAAGATACAGTGCATCTGCTTATCGAGGCGCTGTTCACAAAAGTTTTTCTCTTGTGCTTTCTTAATCCGGGCTTTCAGGAGTGAGTACTCGAGACAGATAAGATTTGATGCATTTTGCTCACTCCCAATACTGAAGTCAAGTCCGAGTGTTTCAGCAGCCTCCTCCACTGCTTTGTACAGAAACGCTTCTTTGCCCACTTCTTCGTGATTCCTGACCATTTTAAGAAGAGGGTCTCTTCCATTTGCAACTCTACGTGCTGTACCCAGAAAAATCTTGCTGTGAAGACATTCAAGACTCAATATTCCGCGACCACCTGGACGGCGTGAGATGTACAGTCGTGGAACGGAAGACTTAAGATGCATTCTTTTGTTCATGTGCATAACCTTTCTTGTCCCGATATCAAGGGATCTGAGCTCGTTCTTCGTCTATGGAACTACTCCAAATGAATAGAGTACTACCGGGACGGCAAGCATATTCATTGCAGATACTTTGTTCCTCGCCGACAGCTCGTAAGACCAAATCTGTCGGATGAGAGGTTTGTATCTGCTTCGGAGAGTATCCTTTATAAATGTCACATCCTGAATGCGTCTCTGTGGCACACCCAGGTATGTATAAGTCTCTCCAGCGCAAAGGTGTCGTATAGCGCTTCTATCAACGAGCTCAGGATCTTCAGGGATGCCATTAAGTTTTCTTCGCTTCAAATAAACCTTGGCGCATTTGTCTAACCCAAATTCCATTCCAATTTCCTTAGTATATCGTTCGACAATCGCTAGAGCTAGATGTAGTAGCTCTTTATTTTTAGCATAGATCTTAAGATCGTCCATGTAAAATACATGAATGACCTTGTACTTTCGATCTACAGGTTTGCCGCACAAGTACCCGTCGGAATGGCGAAGTGCTAGAGATAGTGGCAATAATGTAAGGCATAAGAGAAGTGGGCTCATGGTGTCGCCCTGAAAGACACCTCTCTGAAAGGTGACCTTGTTAGTTGTCACACGATTTTTTCCAGATGAGATAGAAAATCTGGTTTCCCAAAGTGGCATCAATCTCTGTATGCACCTAACTATTTGCGGATGAACCTTTAAGATTTCCAAAAGACAGATGATAAATCTATGGGAGGTAAAAATCGAAAGCTTTCCGATAATCAATCCAGGCCATCGATAGGTCACTCTGGTAGAAGGCTGCATCTTTGCAGACACATCTATCGATGAGCAGGTTCTCCCGAGTCGAGATGGGTCAGGGAGAAACTGTTGACTTTCTCTGACCCACCTCTCCCTCCGCTCTATTCTTCTCTTAGCGTCAGATAGTATTCCTATTCTCTCAACAACATGCTGTCTGATGGTCAGCAGCTTTGACTTGTTAAGTGTGTGATAACGGGTCTGGAAATCGCGCGCGAACTTTCGAACCTTGGCGGTAAAATTCTTGCCAGATGTGTTGTAGTCAATCACACACTGAATGCGGGACGCGTACTGTCTTGCCCAGCCTGTCTTTATGGCAAGTTGATGCATTCGTCTTTTGGTCTTATGATCAACCGTTGGTTTTGTTTTACGGTTCCCATCGGCCAAAGCTCTCGCTGCAATATACACACAATAATTGATAGCCCAGAGGTCGGATTCTCCGGAAAAATGTCCACGAAGCTCGTCATCCATTTCAGCCAGATCTTTAGGCTTGAGAGAAACCTTAGTCTTGATGTTTCTCCGGTTCATAAAGCATCGCTCTTCCTCTATTGGATGCCTGCCCGCGGTTGGTCCAGTGTCACCTCTCTTTCTCTGTTGCCGGCTTGTTCTAGCTGTGGTAGAGTAGGCGTCCCGCTTACATAGCCCCTTTTTCGGAGTAGTTCAGCATGGTTTCGCAGACGTTGCTGCGAAAAGTGCGATAGCTCCGGGTGTTTCTCGCACCGCAGAGCATGCAGCCGTGCCATGTAACCCCGTTCAGGGGCCACACTCGCATCGTAGCACTCTAGCAAGTCGTGATTCAGTCGTTCCGTCCACCCAAAGGAAGCGAGATCCCGACGATCCATCGCATTGAATACATTTTCATTGGCTCCCCCAGCTCTAGATTGGTCGGCATTATTGGCCGACCCATTGTCGGGAGCCCTGTGCGTTCTGTTGTTTTGAACCGCACTTACTACAACTATGTTTGGTGTTGTCATTATTGTTCCCACGAGAAGCTAGGGAAAGGGGTTCGTCCATCCTTGTAGAGCCCCGCATGCAAGGATAAGGCTGCGTACTCTGAGAGGTCACCCAGTATCCCAGATTCACCGTTCTAGACACCTCACCCATGTGCCATTCAGCTTTCGGCACGGTTTTCACACCTTCGCTTGGGGGTAATTCCTTCAGGACTACCCCTGGATAATTGTCCGCGACTGCCTATTTATTTTTGTAACCATATTCAGCAGAAACACTTGGTACAGGAACCCTCTATCCGCAACCTGATGGCGCGTTTGGTGGCTTTGTCATAGGCCCTTCGGTTTGATTCTAGAGGAATTCTAGAGGAATGAAAACCGAACGCGCGGCTCACTACGCTCGAAAATTTGGGCGTTTAGGGCGCGCGACTGTTTGATTTCGCGCTTCGCGCTCAATAATGGATTTGCCTCGTTTATCCTGAAATTTTATATCATTCACATAAATGTATATTATTCTAATTCGTAACTTGCATTGGTATTAAAACGGATGAAGTTGTATTGTCCCGTTAAAAAAAAGCGCATTCTTTTAAAAAATTTTGTTATTAAACGTTTTATTGTAACTTTGGTCGTTTTTCCATAAACTGAATTTGCTCATTTCCAATGTTTTCTTTATGATTTAAACTTTACACATATGGTCTACTGAACAGCCTTACCGTTTTTAACTTCTAAATTATGGATAAATGTACACACACACATATATATAATTATGTATATATATATATATTTTTTTAAATACATTATTATATTTGAAAATATTTGAAATACTGTGAAAATTTTGCATAAGAAAAATGTAACTTTTGGATTTTCCATTATTGTTCATGCTGTTAAAATTTAATTTTTAATTTATCAAGAAAATTCAAAAAGTTGTCATGATAATCTTCCAGGGCATTTAGAAATCAAACATTTTCTTCTCTTGCCATTTTTTCATATCGTCCGTTAATTAGCTTAAAAGGTTCATTTTCGTGTGTTTTTTGGAATTTTGCAAATGCTATAACTCTAAACATTTTTAATTGTATGAAAAAAGTCATTAGATAAATTCTTCGATTTTTTAAATACTATGAATGACAATCCAGAGAATTCTTGAATTTTGAAAAAATGGTCCCAAAAATATTCAAAAGGCGCTCACTTTTTGATTTTTTATCTAAAATGGCTGTCTAACGAACTTGATCTTTAGTTTCGGACACTAAAAGAGTGTACCAAAAGCCAATCTAATAGATTAATTTCTTCAAAAGTTATTGTGCTCACAGACAGGCATAAAGACAGATAGACATACAGATAGACACATTTGCAAAAACCTGTTTTTCGGATTCAGGGGGTTTCAAAACGTGGACATTTGAAAAAAGCTGGGGGGGGGTCAAATTTTACACAATTCTAATACCTTCTCTGGTGAGAATGTAAAAATTCGAGTCTACCTCGAATATACCTTGTATGATTTCAGTATATATTTCACAGATTTAGGGGAAAGAGTGTCCACGTGGATTCTAATCCGACCCCAACGGTCCCCCTCGTGGAAAAGCGTGGAATTTTGCCATACCCCCCCCCCCCTAAACTGTCCACGTGTTATATGGATTGCCCCACCTTAACGTAGACCTCTCTACATGATTTGTAATGGAATCGGTTTTATGTCGTTTTTCCCTGAAATAAAATATATATGTTAAATATGTTAAAAATATATATGTTGGATTAAAAAAACATCAACTAAGTTTGTCTTTTTCTTTTAGAGCCAGAATCCAGTGATGAAAAAAAAACGAAATGTATTATTTGCATTCACGGAAAAAAGTAGACTGTAAGATGTACAATTTCGAACAGTAAATCTAAGTTTTAAAGCATACCCACTGTGAAATGAGCAGTTTTCACAGTACTGAATGTAGTGTGAACCAGTAATCTGAAATTATACTAGTCGAAATACCATTTGTAGCAACACATAAAGCAGCTATTACAGTTTGACATTGTGGAGTGAAATAGCGTTGGTAAACGCTGCTTAAATTAGTGCTTCTCATTGTGAAGTTTCACTTAAAAACTGGTAGACCTATGTTTTCCCAATGTGAATTATAAATATTGAATTATAGAGTTTACAACTTGTAAGCTATCCCCTTTCACACTGTGATGGGTAGTGGGATACAAACTAGATGGTGCAGTTTGCAATAGTAAACCGGTATACCAATATAAGGCCTCACCCCGCACCAATTTCGCAGTGTAAAATTGTAACATCTCCTTTCTGGTACTGTTTCAAATGCTGACTGAGAGTGTTAGAGGTACATTGTGAACCGGGAAAATGAATGTCACTGGGCGAGATTACAATATCTCCACTTTTAAACAGTGTGATTCGCTGAGCGAGTTTTGCTTTATTTCTTACTATATTAAGTTTACTTCTATAATTAATTATTTTTCTAATAAAAACTAAAAGATGTATTGAGATTATAATAAACTTCATATCTGCCGTGCTACGAAAAATCTTACGTTAGTGGCATTGTTGCTTAGGTCGAGTTTAACATTTTTATTTGCGAGAAAATGGAGCGTAATCGCGAAGTCATTTACGTAAGCATTTCCTTAGTATCACGGAGGAAAATGGAAAAATAATTATTATTGTCGGTATTAAAAAACATTTTTGTATTCTTTAAATAATCGTTTGTTTCAAACAATTGAAAATTAATTAAACTTCTGCCCCTGTGAAAGAATTCTTTTATGTTCTAATAGATTCTACAATCTCTTTCGAAAATTCCACTAAAATGATCAATGTTGAAAAAAAGGTGTATTAATCAAGCGGTTCAACTTTCTACAATGTATATTTATTTTTTTAATCAAAAAGGTGAATTTTCAACCAAGAAGTTTAATTTTCTACTAAAAAAGATGTATTTTCAAACAAAGTAGATCTAATGTCAACTAAAAAAATCGCTTTTCAACCAAAAGTTGAGTCTCTTCCGAAAATTTTGGTGAAAAATAGTTTGTATTTTGCAATAGTTTAAAATTTATTGATCTTTTGTGGCCGCGCACCGACCTCCAGCCCTAATCGAGCACATTAGGACGCGATAGTTTAATCTTCAACAAAATATGTGAAGTTTTCAAACAAGAAGATAAATTTTATACAAAAGAAAAGTATTTTTTAACAAATCGGTTCAAGCAATCAAGCTAGTAGTTGAATTGTATACCAAAAAATATGAATTTTCAATAAAAAAATTAGTAGTTGGTATTTATATTTAAAATCTTCAGTATTTTAAATACCAACTATTAAAATTTTTTATTGAACTTCATCTTTTTTGGTTTAAAATTCAACTACTAGGTTGAATGTTTGGACCAATTCGTAAAAAAATACTTTTTTGGTAGAAAATTCATCTTCATGGGTGAAAATTTCACTATACTTTGTTGAAGATTAAACTATTTTATTAAAAATTCAGTTTTTGTGTTGAATCTTCATTAGTTCAGTTAAAAATTCATTATTTTGCTGGAAAAATTAATTTTTTGGTTAAAATTTGTTTTTTGGAATTAAAAACTAATATTTTTAATTATAATTTAACTATTCGATTTTTTTTGGAAATTCACATGTTTTGATTGAAAATTCAACTACTGGATTGAATACTTAAATACTCTCTTAAAAAATAATATTTTTGGTTAAAGATTCATTTCTTTGTTTGAAAATTTATCTATGCCTAATTGAAAATTAAACCACCATATTCTGTTCTAGTAGAAAATTAATCTTCTTGGTTGAAAATTCATCTTCTTGATCAAAAAATAACTATACCTGGTAGAAAGTTGAACCGCTTGATTAAAAATGCATTTTTTATATAAAATGTATCATTTCAGTTTAAAATTCGTTTCATATTGTACTTAATATGATACCCATAGTAATTTTAATGGAAACAATTTATTACCTAATTGTTTCCCTATTTCTCGGCTTGAAGTTGATCCACTTTATTAAAAAATTAATCTTTTTAAATGATGCTTCATTCTTTTAATTGAAAATTAATTTATTTTGTAGAAAAGTGATTTATTTTGATAATATAATAATTTTTTAAATTAATCTTTTTAACTAAAAACTTAACCATTAAACTTTTGGTTGAAAAGCGATTTTTTTTAGTTGATACTGGATCTACTTTGTTGAAAATTCATCTTTTTTAGTTGAAAATTAAACTTCTTGGTTGAAAATTCATGTTTTTGATTAAAAAAATAAATATACATTGTAAGAAGTTCAACCACTTGATTAAAAAATCTTTTTTCTTAACATTGATAATTTTAGTAGAATTTTCGAAAGAGATTGTAGAATCCATTGGAACATGAAAGAATTCTTTCACAGGCGCAGAAGTTTCATTAATTTTCAATTGTTTAAACCAAACGATTAATTAAAGAATAAACAAATTTTTTTTAATACCGAACAATTTTTTAGCGTAAAGTATACTTCGTAACAAAAATTTTGATAACTCCATTATTGAATTTCGATGAATTTAGACTCTTGTATGAAGAGTCAATTTCTACTAAAAGCTGTTACGTACCACTAAAAGCTGTTACGTACCATCACTTTAATTGTCTATCTCTATTGTTTTATTTAAACTATTTACACTTTGAGGCTTTCACAAATTGCCGAATTTAACTCTATGCTGGATTCGTTTTTATTAATGGGTTCAGAGATTACTACTCTCGGACTGAGAGTGACATTGTTGCCGTGCTTCAATTCTGGGGGGGGGGGAGATTCAACAAGAGACAAAACCTTTTATTTCAGAGTATAAAAATGTTTTAAATTTTTAACAAGTTTATTTAAAAATAAAAAGAACGATATATTTTACATTACCCCTTTTTGTAGTATAGAACTACCATTTTCCAGGAAGACTGGTTGTAGAAAGAAAGAGAATCTTTACTTTTTTTTCTATACTCCCTGTCGAAATCTACGATTTTGAAGTTTCCGCAGAAGTTGCGCGTTTCACACATACACACACGTAAGTTTAAGTAAGTTCTTTTAGTTTCTTTTACAATTATCGTGGAAAAGAAATAGAATGTACTAGCAGGAAAAGCAAAAGTACTTTTTAAGAATCCCCTCTTCTCTATTCTTTTCTTAAGTAATTCTAAATTAGAATTTTCCTTAGAAAATTCTTCTCTCGTTTTGAGATTCGAGAGAAGAATCTTTCTCCGTAATATTTGTCACGATATCTCGTGTTCCTTTCACTAAATCTTAAACGTAAAGCTTTAAAGCTTCCAAAAAAATTAAATAGCTCGTCGAGCGAGTTCTTTGTCAAAATAGGATTTTAACGTCCGCACGGCATTAATAGACTATACCTCTTTTATAAATTGGAGACTATTGACAACCGATCCCGAATCGCAGACGGTCGATTATAACTTTAACTTTTGAAAAAGAAAAAGATACTGAGAGAACCAATCACTAGTAAGTTCTTCCTCAGACTGCGATTTTGTTTCAGCCCTTCGGCTAATGATAAACTTTTTCAATGGGAATTTTTAATGATTTGAAAGCTGAATGTACGAAAGGATGGAATTTTCTGACCAATATTCATTGCAATATTCGCTCAAATCGATCGAATGCTATTGATAGCTGTTGTCAGCGATCTGGCAATTCGAAATCACATTGTTATGTGATGGGAGTATTTGCAAAAGGGCTTTTACAGTACAATTCTTGTATTATAATTCGCTGAATTAAAGAAATTGATTTTCAGTATTATTTTTATATTTTCTTGCATTGACTCGACGATTAGGAAATGCTTTTGCAGCTACTTTTATTCAGCATTTCATGCATATTCATATTCCTGTTTAATGCATGATAAAGTTTATTATCAGTCAGCTGAATTGGAAAGTGGTGAAATTAGATGTCAAGAAATGAGGGGGTGGGGGGGAAGCATTGAACTTAAACCACGCGCCGACAAGCATATACATATGTGAGACAATGCCCTACATTTATAGCAAGGCGAAAGACCGGGTTTCAAGTTGTGTATGTAAGCGCAACTTTTCTTCTGTTTTCTACTCTCTCTTTTTTTCTACATCCTTTCTTCGTGAAATCACTTAGTTCCTATTGATATTTATTTATAAGTTATAGTTATAGGAGTTTCGCCTATAAACAGATGTTATTTTAATTTTGATATACTTTCTTAATTTTTTTGTAATGAAAGCATTTTTATTTCGTTCAGTTTAAAATAATTAAGTTTAATTATAAAGGAGACGCAAGAATTCACAAGGCACCGTCGGATTACTTGTTGCATATAAATATACACGTATCCGGACATACTCATTCAGCTGGAATTTAAATCTATACTGGTGTGCGTATTTGTTAGCGTACGATCCAGTTTATGCCTCTTTCTCTTACACCCTTCTGTTCATATCTCTATCCTCCATAGGAAACTTCATTGCTACTCGGATCCATGCATATTTATAAGCATCTATGAAAATCTAATTATAAATTTAGATTCCTGGATATTAGTCCCACTTGTTTTTACCCATAATTTTCAAAACCCACGAAATTTGAATCTCTGAGATTGTAAACTTCCACATTTTATTTCTCGGAACTGAATACTTGTGTTTGATCATACTTTTTTGACCTTAAATCAAAAACATTCAAGCTAGGAAGTAGCTTTTGTTTTTATCTTTATAGGCTGATTTCGATTTTACGGAATGCTATTTCGGTTTTCTAAAACATTTTGTTTTTGTTTGTTAGATACTTAATTCTGTATACTGCAACCCTTCAAATATTGTTGCAGGAATAAAATAAAAAAAGATGTAAATAAACACCGTTTACTTCACTTACCTGTGTTTGCAATTGACTATACTATTATACTATTTATTATATCACATAATGTGCATTCTTATATTTTATAAAAATGTATGAATAATTACTAAAGCTTTTAGAAACATTTTATAAAATATTTAATTTTAAAAATTTTCATTTTTACGACTTATTTCTTCTAATTTCAGCTAGCCTTCGATTCAATGTTCAAATTCAAAGTTAGAATATTAATCAGGTTTAAGTACCTTGTATCTTAAACAATTTTTTCAACTCTCATGTTTCAATAAATTATTTGTAGTAGCTGCTTTTGTTTTTACTTTCAGGTTTTTACTAAAGAAGATTAGTAGAACTATAATCATTCGATTATTTTTTTAAGCTGGAAAATCCAATTTAAATTCAAATATTTATACACTTACAATACATCTGAGTGTAATAAATCCATTACTTTTTTGAGCCTCAGATTTTGCAAAGAAATCACAAATGAAATGAATGTTTAAATTAAACATTTGTTTACAAAACTTTAAATTAATTAGATTGAAAAATTTTCATCGAGCATTTGTAAATCAACCTGTTCAAAAATGTGTAAAACGAAAAAATAGAAAAAAAAAATATTCCTCTATTAGCCCTGGCTTACCAGCGTAAAATCTTGACTGTGATTTTGTCAACAAAATCAAAGCGATACATTAGCGTAATTAGCTAGAGCGTCCGACATAAGTTTAGGTTTTAGGCTGTTTAGGTAGGTAGGGTTCGAATCGCACGAGGGTGCGATTTTTCATAGCGTTTAAACGTTCGATTATGTTTGTAAGTGACAGCACGTGCAATTGCATGATTTCACAAATAAATTGGATGCAGTTATTAAAAATAAAACATTTTTTTAGGGTAAATTTATCATTATATTACATCATCTGTTTCGAGCTGCTGTAATGGAATGTCTACCGACGATTCTATACTAGGGCACAACTGTTAATTATCACTCATCCCCATTCGATCTGGATACGGATTTACAATTTCACAGAGTAAATCTTGCACTTTGATGCAGAGAGTTTTGCTCATTTCTCCCAAAGTGTAAGAATTACTTTGTGGTTGCACGAAAGGCTCCGTTAGTGCGCCACAGAATATTTCATCACTTTCCCGATTATAGCTTACAGTGTACTTTTTTCCGTTTTATTCATGAAAGAATACATTTTTAGGATCAAATTTAGCAATTAATATAGCAAATGTTTGAAATGCCATAGAAAAAAAGCAAAAGTGATTCGACAAAAAATTAAAGAAGAGGTAAAGGATAGATTAATTTCTTTAAAAATAGATGGTGTTACTCGTCTTGATCGCGCGATAGTCGGAGTTAATTTACAGTTTGTTAAAAAAGCAAAAATAGAGTTACGAACGTGTAACGAGAGGTTACACACGCGTGCGTCACCAACGCACACGTCACTCGAGTTTCCGTCGCCGAGCCTAGCGAGCCTCTATCCCCGCCTCGAGCGACCCGACGACCATCACCGAGACCAGCTTATTTAAGCGACTGCTTAACACAATGAACGGCAGTTTAAGTGGACACGACGAACCGATCACATCGGAGAGCTCGTGCCCAGGGAAGATTCTCGTACTACTGACAAAACTGACGGTGCCGATCTAACCGACGCTACGGACTTTACGGATGCGTATACGATTTCTGTAACGAACAGGCGCACTTGTCGTTACAAGAATCGAAAACATCAATGTTAACCAACAGGAGCACCTGTAGATGCCATTTTAACCAATATAAACACTAACCTATAGGCGCATCTATGGTTACCGGTTATCACATATTTACCGACACGATACCGACGCAACGATCGCCTCCTCACTATACCGTCTCCTACCTCAACCTCTCTTTCCGCAATCACCGCTCCTACCGTAGAGGAGAAGATGTAGGGTGCGAATATTTTGTACAACCGATTGTTGTTGATTTTTCGTATTTGTAATTTACAACGTTCTCTTTCTTTATATATAATTTCAGGAACCGGTATAACACGTAAGAAACTCCTATTCAATTCGCCTCCGTTCAGTATTCGTTAGAAAAATTCATCTAACCGCAAGCAAATTAAATTTAACATGACTAGAATCACACTCATCACATACATACCTAACATGTAACCGCGCTGCACACAACAACTACATTTAACATTGCATCTTCGCTTATACACACAAACACATATACATACACTCACGCATACATACACACATCAAACAAACACTAGGGCTTATGTGAGAATTGTATGATTAGTAGGGAAATAAATACTTTAATAATTATTGTAACATAAAAGATCTGTTTTGTTTATTGTCTCTAGAACGTTACCCTGGCTAGACTGAAGCGTCCGCTGAGACAATTTATAAAGAGGGAACAAAACGGTTCGTCATATGGCACCCGAACAGGGTTTAGACTTTGATATATTTTTTAAGAACGGAGGCAACCCCTTCCCTTTTTCCATATACTTTCCCCTTCTTCCATTTTCCCTTCCACTTTCCAGACAGCAATATAAAGTCAGTAATCTGCCGACTAAACGACACTTCGGTAAGCTCCTCGAAAGAGCTCACATCTCTGCTCAGACACCGCTGACAGATACCGTTTAATTGCTTTCCGCTTTAAAGCTTATAAAGTGACCACGATTTACCAGTTCCGCAAGTATAAATCTGCTCAGATACCGCTGACAGATACCGAACCACTTCGCATTCTGTAATCACGTAAACTTTTACCAGGACTTACATTTTTTTTAACCAGTGGTCGCTGACCTTTATTTATTTGGACTTTACGTCGCGTTGTTCTACGAGTGCAGTTGTTGTTTCACCATGCCAGGAGTTTCATGGATCTACAATCTCCCGAAGGAATATCTAGAAGACGAGCTGCGAAAATATGGCCTTGGCCCCCTAGGGTCAGCAGCGGTGCTCCGAAACAGAATGGTGGCGTTTGTAAGAAGCCACCCAAATCTGTTTGAAAATAAGCCAGCCGACAACCCGGACTACAACGAGGACCTTGACCGAACTAGCGACCTCGAAGCCATGCAAGCAGAGCTAAATAAACTTAAAATGGCAACATCGTCACCTCGACCGCGAACAAACAGAAACACCAACACACAGGCATCGGAGGCTAACAATGTGACGAACACCGCCGACCAGACCGTTCCACCTCGCCGTGAGGAGTTCCATGATACGTGGGACGAACATGAGGCATTTCCAGTATCCACCAGAATTCAGGATCATATGAGAAAATGGAACTGTCATTTCGATGGCCAAAACGTATACGGATTTTTGAACAGATTACAGGAACTACAGAAAGCATACAATTTCTCAAACAACCAAATCTTGAGACGTTCTCCGAAACTTCTAAGATGAGACGCACAGCTTTTGTACCGTAACTGCGCTTCCAACGTATCTTCATTGCAAGAACTGGAACAGAGCCTAAGGAGATTCTACCTCCCCCCTTCCGAGCTATGAAAGTTGGACCAGCAGATCTATAATCGGCACCAAGGAGCAAGAGAGCCCATCAGAAATTTTATCACTGCCTTGTTGACTCTCACTAGAAGATACCAAAACACCAGACGAGTTGATCCAAAGAGTGGAGGAGATAGAAGAAACACAAGACCAGCAAGCAAAGCAGACACCAGGTGACCAGAGACCAGTTTCATCCCTATCACCGGCGTATGATCCCAGGGAAACTTGCTGGCGTTGTAAACAAAGAGGTCACACTAGGAAAGAATACCGTAACAACCCTCGAAAATTCTGCTCACAATGTGGGAAAGACGGAATCCTTACGAGAGACTGTTCCTGTACAAACAAGGGAAACAGACCGGACCCAACTAGGCTCAAATCCTGTCCGATTTGCCCCACCAGCAAAAGAGCCTAGAATATTCATTCCAGTCAAGGTCGGCAAACTGACAATGAGCGCACTTGTGGATCCAGGATCGGTCTGCTCTCCGGACTACTAGAGTCAATGTGTAAAATCATAGAAGCCGAACTCTCCGTTTTACACAACCTTAACCATCAAATGCTTCTTGAAACCGACTTGCTAACTCTCTTAGGTCTTGACGTCCGCATTAACGGAATGCAAGTTTTTCCACGAAAACGTCACCACATAAGGGAAATCTGCAGCACCGAAGGAGCGATACCGATCACCGACCTAAGACCTGAAGAAAAGAAAATCGCTGAAGAATTCCTAAAGAGCCAATTACAACGGTCAAACTCAGTCAAAGGCGTCACACCCCTCGCCAAATACAAAATCCGCCTAGAGGGCCCAACACCTTTAAAGCAGCGCAATAGACCAAGAAATCCAACTCTGCACGAGATCATTTATAAAGAAGTCTACGACTTGGTAAACAAGTGAATTATCCAGCCATCAAATAGCCCCTGGAGTTCACTTATCGTGATTACACGCCGCAAAGATGGGAGACCAAGATTCTGCATCGACTTCCGGAGACTTAATAAAGTATCAAAAAAAGACGCTTACCCGATTCCGCAAGTAAATGCCATTCTAGACAAACTACGGGGCTCAAAATATCTCTACACCATAGACCTCAAAAACGGATATTCCACCGCATGCTTTTGCATACCTGGACGATATCGTGGTCTGCACCGAGACCTTCGAAGACCACATCCATGTTTTACAAAATGTTTTTGATACGCTCTACGAGGCAAAACTACGTCCAAACCCGGAAAAATGTCATTTCTTCCGACCGAAACTCAAGTACCTTGCACATATAGTGGATGAAAATGGACTCTATACCGACCCAGACAAAGTTGCAGCAATCCAGAGCCTAACACTACCTAGAAACCTGAAAGCAGCGTGAAGATTTTTGGGACTGATCTCTTGGTACCGCAGATTCATCAAAGACGTAGCTCGAATAGCATCACCACTCCACCAGCTATTAAAAAAGAAGGCGCAATGGACTTGGACGGAAGTCCACCAAAAAGCTTTCGACGAACTCAAGATGAGCCTAACCTCAACCCCAATCCTTGCATATCCGGACTGGACAAAAGAAATTATTTTCAAATTTACCTGCTATATCATCAGAGATTGTACCTTACCAACAGTAGATCGACCATCCAAACCATGAAGGCAGAAAATCTACACAATATCGATCAACACTCCCTAGCCAGCTTACTTCCCACCTCTTCCAAAAATTTCTCCTCATATTTACACGTTCGACTCCCCGATGTAATCCCTAAAATCGTTCTTTCTGTCTCCCTCCTGACAATATAGTTCGGCGTATTCCTTGCCAACCCCAGTGTCCCCTTTACATACCTCTCCTGTATCCTATTTAACTCCTCACTTACCTTCCACACCCACACCTTCTCTCCGTAAAATAAGACACTCATCACTAGTGAATCAAACAATTTCATTCTCCTCACAAAATCATCTGCGAACAACCTCTTTCCCAGCCTCCACACCTGCCTTATCATCACATTTTCCCTTCTCACCCTCTCTTTTATATGACCATCCGCTCCCCCATTCCTTCGAAACATGAAACCCAGGGACACAAACTCTCTCACCTTCTCTATCGCTTTTCCCTTCCATTTCCACTGCCCTCCCTTATCTCTTCCACCTCCTTTCCTGAACACTATAACGCTCGACTTGTCCGCATTTAACTCTAACCTACTGTTGTCCAAGTATCTTCTGAACTTTTCATCTTCTCTTATTTAACAGCTAAAGTAAACGAAGGTAAACGTCCCAGTAACATATTATATTTAATATTACTTTTTATTTATAAACAATTAAGAGTCAAAAAGCACCGATTTCCCAGATATCGTGATTTACAAATCTGCCATGTACTAGTAATCGTGAGTCGTTGTCCCAGTCTTCATGAAAAAGGTTCAATTTTCTTGAAATCGGTTTTTAGCAATTTGGAGGTGTATTTCAATTGAATTTTTTTATTTTAACTATACTTTAATGAAAGATGTATTATGAATTTTATATTGGTTGAGACCTCTGAGATGAAATACGTCCGATGAACCTTATAATAATTACTCATAATAAAATTTAATTTTCTTTTAAAGTGTTTAGGTTTTATGAGGTTTAATAATATATGTCGAATAAAATTAATATTTTAATGATAACAAATAAAGTGGTCTCAAAAATAAATCGACAATAGAAATTATTAACACAATGGCGAAATTTGATAAATTGCAGTAACTAAATAAATCATGTATATTTGGAGGTAATTTTCTGTTTACGTTGTCAAAATATTCAAACTGTCAATAATTATATATCTACTGCATATTTTGCTTTTTATTATGCAGTATAGATTAATGCTAGCTAATGAAAAACTACTCAATAAATATTAATTTCACTGAAAAATGATAATAAACTACAAAATTGATCATGAATTCACCAAAGTCATGCTTTTGAAACGTACCCATAATCATGACTGATATTTCTCGAACGAGAAGGTATTAAATGGAGATTTTACTTAATTTTATGAAACAAAAATTATTTTTTATTACAAAAAATTATAATTGTCCAGATCAAGTAATCTCTTGTCATATTAAAAGCTCAAGCAAAGAAACGCCTTTGTTAACCTAAATGTTAAGCTATTCATAACGTTTTTTATATGAAAAATATTTACTTGTGGCGTTTACATCTCAAAACTCACGATTACTGGGAATGTCCCAATTACTGGGGTTACCTTATATTGTATTTCGATATTCTGAGATAGGACTTAAGGTGCTAGGTTAAATGTCAATATTATCAACTGTAGAATAGTCAAAATCTTTCTAATTGCGCAGACGATTACATAGCACTTTAATGAATCAATATTTCCAATTTTAAAAAGTTTCTAAGAATATTACGTTATTTGGATAAAAGACTGGTAATACCCTAAGCTTTAAGAAATTATTTCCAGTTCCTATTGACTTTCAGATTACCTACACTTATTTAACATTATAGGAAGCAAAAAAAGAACCAAAAGAAAGAAATATTCTGACAGAGTGTGAAAAAATTAAGAAATCCTCACCAAGCTTGTATAAGCTAGCATGTGTTGTGCATGCTTTGCCAACAACGGAAGTTAGCGTCGAAATATTATTTTCTGTCTTAAATTTCATATTGTCATATTTAAGATCAAGATTAACTCCTGATATATTAGGGGACATTATGATCATAAGGCATAACGCAATTTTCAAGAACAAAAGTTAGGCATTGATATCGATTTGTTAATTTTCAATGTTTTAAAATAGACATTTTGAATTTAGAGGTATAACGAGGCGTCCTAACGATAGGATGCCAACGCACTAGCCAACTTCTAGCTTCATCTTGCTCAATTTCGCGATCAGGACTTTTCTGGCGCTAACTTCTCGGTTGGCTTTTTATTATTTATACTTTTAGTTAAGTACCCTCAAACCGTGTCGTGGGCGTTGGCATCCTACCGTTAGAACGCATCGATATATTTAATTAATTGTTACGTTTCAAACATTTCATTTGGAAAATAAAAATGTTGTAAAACCTTTGATTTGAATTTTGATTGCCCTAAATTTAAAACGTGTATCCGTTACCATTATGTTCTGACGCGATCCATCTTTTCTTCTTAGAAACTAGTGTCACTATTGATAAGATTCGTGAAAATTTTTATTAAGTCCTGCAGCGACGTTTTCGCATTGTATACTCGACCACATTAAAAAATCTTCGATTTTAAAAGCTTTAATTGGAAAATTGTTAATTTTAAGGTTTTGACTCTTCAATTTCAATTGATAAACCCCCGTAAAGTTTGAATTCAAAATTATTTGATTTTGAACGTTAGGAATTTTAATTTGTTCAGTTTTTATCATTTTTAAATATAAATACTGAGTATGAAATTAGTGAGTTTTTCCAAATAATGTTGAGGTTTAATCTACGCATACACTAACGTCGGAAATTGTCAGCACGTTGCTTTGGAACTTGACTACTCGGTCAAAATTGTGCGAGAAACTTGTTTAAAAACCAATTGAAAACCTTATTAAATTGTGCGTCAAATGAGCCACGGCACATATATTTTTCACATTGTGGAGAGAATATACTGCGCGAGAAGTCTGAAAAAAATTCAAGAATTTCTCGAATTTTGTACCTCGATTTCAACTTCTGACATGGCTTGAAACTTTTGTTTTGTTACGTTTTACGTTACATGCAGAAAATTATGAACTTTTATCTACACAACAACAGTTTTACAATATCATATCTGATAAATAGGCCCTTAAGGCCATCCGAAACATATCCGATTTCTAACTTATGCACATGTTTTTTGCTAAACTCCTGTATACATGAAATTAGATATCCAGTTGAAAGTATAGGTAGTTATGGAAGCTACAAAGCCGACATGACGACATGACATTTTTGAAATTTGAAAAACGGTAGTGCAGCAGTTTTCAACTGTCATTACAAATAAAAAATTCAATGATTTTTTGAAAATGAAATATTTTTTCATATTTATACGAAAATTGTGGAAATATAATTTAGAATTTTGAAAAAATCCTAATTTCATCATTTGTTATTAAATTACATTTTTGGTATCATTTCGAAAACTTTAAATAAATATTTATTTCAAAAAGCCATTGGATTAAAAAAATAAAAGAAAATCTAGTGCATTTTTCAAAACTAGTATTTTTTTATTTACAAAAATCTCGTACTTTCGGTGCTTCTACTACTCAGCTGTAGGTTCCGTACAATTACTGGCCAGTTTTAAGTTGGTAGGACTCTAGCTCGCAGTCGTCAGTGCCATTAAACTCTAATGTGCATCCATTAGTGTTATTACGTAGTAAACCTTCTGCGTATGTAGAAGTGCAATGTATCGCGTCCATATTTGCCATCGGCCTCTAATGCACAGACATATGTGACGTGAAACTATATTGCGCATCCACAAATGCCTGTAACTCTAATGAGCATTCATTAGTACCGCAGAACTATACTGAGCAAAATCTTATGAAGACACTCTTATGCGCGTTTTGAAGTGCATTGGCACTCAACTGTGCATCCATACGTATCTGAGAACACTGTCGCACATAACCATGTGCAATATCACTCTTCTACGCATCTTAAGGGGGGAGATACCTTTAGAATTTCCAAAAAATCGATTTTTTTTCTTTCATATTTTGAATGTATAATATGTTAAAAATATACTGTAAGAACTAAAACGGAAAATATTAAATATTTATGGAGATATTGTCAAAAATGTCAGAGTCCGCATACCGTCACTAATCAGGTAGTCGGAGCGCTTGGGTCGGAGCAATATTTCTTACACAATAGGTTTGTATATTTTTTGTCCTATACATTTTGGGAAGGCTGATTACTACGTCACTACGTTACTACGTTCACTACGTTAATTACGTGGACCCGGAATCGCAAATTGATCGGCAAGTCACTGAAACTAATAGTTATACCGTAACGAATCTTTAAGCGTGATTCCCTCGCAATTGTCTTTTCAAAAACTGCTCTTGCTGTAGGCTAAATCTTTTGCTGTAGTAAGTTATTTTTCATATAGTCGTTTGAGATTCTCATATGCTTTGTATGGCAACTTCAAACGATGTTTTCGCTCTTTCAAATAAAATGTATGACTATGGTCCTACTGACTAACAGAAATCTACCAAATGAATAAAATTTTCAAAATTGGAGTCAAATTTTAGAATTGTTTAATTTCGACTCTAAATTTTTATTCTGTGGCTCAAAAACGCTCCTCATACTGACTTGCATAGAAATCTACCAAATTCATGAAATTTTATTTAAATTTTTGAACTTTCTAATTTGACATCAAATGTGTGTTCTCTACCCCTTAAAAATCTCCTCCCACTTTTATGCAAATCTATCAAATTAATTAGATTTTCGAAATTTGAGTCAAAATTGAGAATTTTTAATTTTTGACCCCAAATATGTGTTTCTCTTTATTCTCTCTCATTTGGTCGACCCGGACCTTTTAAATTCTTAAGGGTCTTCTTAAGGGACCTGAACCTTTTAAATTCTCAAGGGTACGGGTCCGGACCCGTACCCTTTAATTTCTCAAGGATGCGGCTCCGGACCCGAACCATTTAAATTCTTAAGTGTCCAGGTCCGGGCCGTACCCTTGAATTTCTCAAGGGTCCGGGTCCGAAACAAACATTTAAATTCTAAAGGGTCCGGGTCCAGACCTAAACCTTTCAAATTAACAAGGGTCCGAAGCCGTACCCTTCAAGTTCTTACGTGTTCGGGTCCGGCATGGACCCTTGCTGGACCATTCAGGTCCTTGGAACCTTTAAAAATTAAGGGTTCCGATCTCTGAGTCAGAAGCCCTGCATTAGAAGGTATTAAAAGTTTTGAATCCCTAAGAATGTTTTTTCTGTCCTTCCTTTTTTTTAATACTAATTAGGTGGCGAAAATAATAATAGGAAGAAATAAGAGTAGTAAAAATCATAGAATTCTTACATCTTGATGTAAAAAACCTATCGTAAATAGAAAATCAGTGAAGAAGTAAGTGTTAATAAATAGTCTTAAGTATTGATTAGACCAGTGCTCCCAGGGAGCGGAATACTGAGCCAGTTCTACTAACCCAGGGGTCTCCACAGGTAAAAATCCTGTATCTACTAGCGCTCCCAGGTCAATTGGTCGGATCTACTCAATTTTGACCCAGAACTGTCAAAACCCTTTACCTAATTTTTGCCGCTGGGAACCCTGAAACTCGAAACCCTTATTTCTATTCGAAACTTTTCGCTAAAATTGAGAATTATAAAATAAAATAAGGAATATTTAGTATTCGTCACTTTAATATTGTTAAATAAAATATTCAATACAATTGCAATTTTTTATACTCACAATTTGAATTCCCTAAATATGGTTTAGTTTATAAATAATTCAAAATTTGATTTTCAAATTAAATAAAAAAGTAGCAAGAAATTCACGCTTCCTTGAGTTTCAATTACCTAATATTAAAAACGTAATCAATTTTGAAATCCATGACCACAAATTTTTCAATATTAAAAGTTTCAAAAATTGTTAAATGGACAACTGTTGTTTGTTGTTAAATGGTTAAATCAAATTCAATTTTAATTCAATTTTAATTCAATCAGCTTTAATTTTGTTAAATGTTATAAGAATTAAAAATTCTACAATTCAAGGAGCTTTAACTTTGAAACATTCAATATACTTTAAAGTAGTATCAAATTTAAAAATATTTTTATTTAAATGAGCTAATGCAATTTCAATTTCTTTGAATTTTAAGTAATTAATTCTTAAACTTTTTAATTTGTTCTGTTTTAGAAATTTTATTCTGAAATAATTTATCCACAGATTCTCGATTTGAAAAAAAACTCTTAAATTTTAAACGCCTTGAATTTATTTTTGACCACCTATTTTTATTATTATTAGTATTTTTTCCATTATTTAGTCTTATTAATGTCGAAAACATTTATTTGTGAACAATTATCGGCATTTTTTTAGTTCAAATACTTTAAATAAAATACTTTCTATTTCATGCTCTGTCAAATTATATTAGAAAAAAGGGTTCTGCGAGCCCTTCCAAATGGGATTTTTGAAAGGGGTCATAAATTTCATCTCAGTTTCCCGTAAAAAAATTGGTACATCTTGAAAAAGGCCGAGCAATCCTGGATCACGCTACACTTTTGGATTGTGGAGATACCTCTACTAACCGATTACTAATGTGTACTTTAAATCGACTGATTTTAAATCTGAGAAAACTGAATACATGCTATAATGAGGTTCATGATCAAAAACTAATCGTAGGTGGCAGCATCGAGTCGATTAGTAGACCATCTGTCAATGAGGTACGAATTTTCATTGAAGAAATTTTGTTTAAAGTGTAAAGCGCAATTTTTACCTTAGCAACATCACAAAATACATTTTTCGAGCATTTTTTATAAATATTCACCATATAGCATTCGTGAAAGGTTCATAAATTCTTTTCGGGCTGTCACTTGCAAAGAGAGGTTTATTGTAGCTCACTATGTATCAAACTGTATGTATAACTTCCACTAAAAGTATAAATTACATTTGTACATATGCCATAATCATGTATTTACCGTTTATTTACACTAATATATTCAATTAAAAGCCACCGCATACCAGATTCCATATTTATTTCGCCCCTCATCAATGAAGGGTTTAGTGCTCAGCTTGGGGCTCCCACCTACGATTAGTTTTATATCACGAACTCCATAAATAGAATGCAAAATGCGACTATCCAATCTCTACCAATCTTTCAGCCTTGATGGAAATTATCAGGAAAAATCATAAGTCAAGAGAAAATGTTAAGAAATTGTCAGAATTTAGCTTCAAAGGATAATCTTTTATTGAAATTCCTAGAACAGAATTGAATCTTCAACGTATTCACAACAGGATTATTCTGGGTACAGCACATAGAGTCGAAAATGGAATAGAGACCCTCTTCTTAAAATGGTCAGGAAGCACGAAGAAGTGGGCAAAGGAGCGTGTCTGTATAAAGCAGCGGAGGAGGCTGCTGAAACAATCGCACTTAACTTCAGTATTAGGGGTGAGCAAAATGCATCAAATCTTATCTTTCTCATGTACTCACTCCTGAAAGTCCGGATTACGAAAGCACAAGAGAAAACCTACCGTGAACAGCTCCTCGATAAGAAGGTACATGGCATCTTCTACATAAATGTGGAGGATCAGTCAATGCCGTATGAGCAAAATTTGCTTTCCTTAAATCACCCGGATTGAATTTTGGCACAGAGGGTTTCATTTTGGCATGTCAAGACAGTGTCATTTCCACCTTAACATACCGTCGCCACATTTTAAGCACAGACATTCCCGATGATAGCTGCAGGGCGTGCCATGCACACTCCGAGTATTTAGCACACATACTATCTAGTTGTCAAACTCATGCGGGAACAACCTACATCCAAAGGCACAATGCGGCAGTAAGAGTACTTTATTTCCATCTCTGTCACTCTTACAGCATTAACTTTAATATCGCTCCTCTAAATGCTCCTAGGGAAATAAAATGAAATGTCTAGAATGAGAAGTGCATCATATACTGGAACTTTATATTCTCGATAATTGTTTCTGTTGGACACTCGAGGCCTGACATGGTTCTTCTTGACTTCGAGAAGCGAACCACGTTCGTTATCGAACTCCATTTTTGTGCAACAGAAGCAATTGTCGAGAATATAAAGTTCCAGTATATGCGGCCCTTTATATATTCTTTATATATATATATATAATTAAAAATTTGTCGTAAGGACAACAGCAGGATTTCGCCGGGAGCGGGTGCTAATCTGAAAAATTGCACCCGCTTCGAGCGAAATCGCGGTAAAATTTCAGCCATAACCACGTCTCACAACCGTGAGATAAGTGGTTACAGTCTGTAAAGGAATCAATACGAAGACCCAGCAACAGCCTCGCGGACCCGAAGAACACGGAGCGACCCAAGGACAACCGCCTTCTACATTTTTCCCGCAAGTGTTCTAGCATATTGTTGACACGCAGGGATGCTTTTTAGGCTCTTAGCAAGTGAAAGCTTGGCACCACCAAGAGCGCCGATGATAAGGACGATCAGTTTAACAGAATATTCCGGGTACAATCGTTGCAACTCCCTTATAAGGTCT
>NC_046659.1:5034038-5035944 GCF_010883055.1 Belonocnema kinseyi | reverse complement strand
GGTTCGGGTTTGATTCCTCTAGAATCAAACTGAAGGGCCTATGACAAAGCCACCGAACGCGTCCTCGGGTTGCGGATAGAGGGTCCCTGCACCAAGGGTTTCTGCTGAATATGGTAACAAAAATAAATAGGCAGTCGCGGCCAATTGTCCAGGGGTGGTCCCGAAGGAATTAACCCCCAAGCGGAGGTGTGAAAACCGTGCCGAAAGCTGAAAGGCACCTGGGTGAGGTGTACAGAACGGTGCCTATGGGATACCCGGCGACCTCTCAGAGTACACAGCCTTAGAGCTGGAGGAGCCAATGAAAATGGATTCAATGCAATGGATCGGTGGGATCTCGTGACCTTTAGGTGGACGGAGCGGCTGAATCACGACTTGCTAGAGTGCTACGATACGAGTTTGGCCCCTGAACGGGGTTACATGGCACGACTGCATGCTCTGTGGTGCGAGAAACACCCGGAGCTATCGCATTTTTGCAGCAACGTCTGCAAAACCATGCTGAACTACTCCGAAAAAGGGCTATGTAAGCGGAACGCCTAATCTACCACAGCTAGAACAAGCCGGCAACAGAGAAAGAGAGACGACACCAAGACCAACCGCGGGCAGGCATCCAATAGAGAAAGAGCGATGCTTTATGACCCGGAGAAACATCAACACCCAGGTTTCTCTCAAACCTAAGATCTGGCTGAAATGGATGACGAGCTTCGTGGACATTTTTCCGGAGAATCCGACCTCTGGGCTATCAATTATTTTGTGCATCATGCAGCGAGAGCATTGGCCGATGCAAACCGTAAAACAAAACTAACGTTTGATCATAAGACCAAAAGACGAATGCATCTACTTGCCATAAAGATAGGCTGGGCAAGACAGTACGCGTCCCGCATTAAATGTGTGATTGACTACATTACATCTGGCAGGAATTTTACCACCAAGGTTCGAAAGTTCGCGCGCGAACTCCGGACCCGTTATCACACACTTAACAAGTCAAAGCTGCTGTCCATCAGGCAGCATATTGTTGAGAGAATACGGATACTATCTGACGCTAAGAGAAGTCTAGAACGGAGGGAGAGGCGGGTCAGAGGAAAATCAACAGTTTCTCTCTGACCCATCTCGAGTCTTCCAAGACCCTCAAGTTACTGTCGAACACCCGCCCAAACCAGAGCAGGTCGAAGTATTTTGGAGAGAAGTCTAAGAAGTGCAACATAAACTGGACGAATACTCAGCAAATATAAATAGCTTCAAGGAGCTATGTGATGTCCTTATAACACCTGATAAACACTGCCCACCCATCACTACCGAGGAGGTGAAAAAAGTATTAAGAGGGATGAAGTACTATTCCGCACCGAGAACAGATTATATCAAAACCTTCTGGTGGAAGAAGTTTTCTTCAACCCATCAGCATTTGGCCCGTATTTTCACCTCATATTTAAAGTCGGAAGAGCCGATCCCGCTGTGGTTGGTTGAAGGACGCACAATACATCTGCCGAAAATAGGCAACTTAGCTGACCCGAAGAATTAGAGGCCAATTACTTGTCTGAACACACTGTACAAGATATTCACAGCTATTCTAAATGATAGGATTGTTCGGGCAATTGAACCTGTGTGGCAAGAAATGTATAAAGAACGAGGCTCAAAGAAAGGCGTAGCGAGATGTCGGGAGAACCTAATCATCGATGGATGTGTCTGCAAAGATGCAGCATTCTACCAACGTGACCTATCGATGGCCTGGATTGATTATCGGAAAGCTTTCGATTCGACCTCCCATAGACTTATCATCTGTCTTTTGGAAATCTTAAAGGTTCGTCCGTCATCATGTGTCGAAACAGGGTTGTTGAAAATCATCACAATATTTTCAAGTTTTGCCAAGAGTACCAGGTGTATACATATGAAACCGGTATTGCCATTTAGC
>NC_046659.1:5020250-5033938 GCF_010883055.1 Belonocnema kinseyi | reverse complement strand
ACATCTAGCTTTAGGGATTGTCGAACGATATACTAAGGAAATTGGAATGGAATTTGGGTTAGACAAATACGCTAAGGTATAAATGAAGCGAGGAAAACTTAAAGACATCCCTGAAGATCCTGAGCTCGTTGATAGAAGCGCTATATGACACCTTTGCGCTGGAGAGACTTATACATACCTGGGCGTGCCACAGAGACGCATTCAGGATGTGACATTTATAAAGGATACTCTCCGAAGCATATACAAACGTCTCGTCCGGCAGCTTTGGTCTTCCGAACTGTCGGCGAGGTAGTACTCTATTCATTTGGAATAGTTCCAAATGACGAAGCACGAGCTCAGATGCCTGATATCGGGGCAGGAAAGGTTATCCACATGAACAAAAGCATGCATCTTAAGTCTTCCGTCCCGCGACTGTAGATCTCACGCCGTCAAGGTGGTTGCGAAATATTGAGTCTTGAATGCCTTCACAACATGATTATTCTGGGTACAGCACATAGAGTTGCAAATTAAAGAGAGCCTCTTCTTAAAATGGTCAGGAATCACGAAGAAGTGGGTAAAGGAGCGTTTCTGTATAAAGCAGCGGGGGAGGCTGCTGAGACACTCGGTTTTAACTTCAGTATTAGGGGTGAGCAAAATGCATCAAATCTTATCTGTCTCGAGTACTCACTCCTGAAAGCCGAGATTAAGAAAGCACAAGAGAAAAACTTTCGTGAACAGCTCCTCGATAAGAGGATGCACAGTATCTTCCACAGAAATGTGAAGGATCAGTCAATGTCTTCTGAGCTAACGTTTGCTTTCCTTAAATCGCCCGGATTTAAGTCTGGTACTAGGGTTTCATTTTGGCCTGCCAAGACACCCCGAGCATTTAGCTCACATACTATCTAGTTGTCCAACTCACGCGGGAACGACCTACATTCAAAGGCACAATGCGGCACTAGGAGTGCTTTACTACCATCTCTGTCACTCTTACGGAATTAACTTTATTATCGCTCCTTTAAATGTGCCTAGGGAAATCGAGTCAATTGCCGAGAATGGGAAGTGCCGTATATACTGGAACTTTATATTCTCGACCATTTTCGAGAAGTGAACCATGTTCGTTATCAAATTTCCGGCAACAGCTGACAAACACATCATAGCCATGGAGAATGAAAAGAAAGAGAGGTATCGACACCTTATAAGGGAGTTGCAACGATTGAACCCGGAATATTCTGTTAAACTAATCGTCCTTATCATCGGTGCTCTTGCAGGTGCCAAGCTTTCACTGGTTAGTAGCCTGAAAAGCATCCCTCCGTGAGAACAATATGCTAAAACACGTGCGGGAAAAATGCAGAAGGCGGTCGTCCTTGGGTCGCTTCGTGTTCTCAGGGTTATATATACATATAAGCAAAATAATAAAACAGTAATCAAATTTTCCTATTTCTAGGTTCTTTAAAAAAAATCTGTATACGACCGTTTTCTTTGCCATGGAGAATAAATAACATTGGAACACATAGGAAATAATTTGAACATTGAAGTTAATTTGATAAATTTGTTACAGACTGTGACGGACTTAATACGATGATCTGGCAAACGCCGAGTGCACCCTGAGGACGCGGAGCGACCCAAGGACGACCGCCTTCTGGATTTTTCCAGCAAGTATCTTAGCATCTTGTTAACACGCAGGGATGCTTTTCAGAATATTAACCAGTGAAAGATTAGCACCTCCAAGATCGCCTGACACGCTCTGCAACTATCATCGGGAATATCTTGGCTCAAAACGTGGCGACCATATGCTAAATAAAATGAAACCGTCTTTATATGCCAAAATGAAATCCTCCGTGCCCGACTTCAATCCGGGTGATTTGAGGAAAGAAAACGTTAGCTCACACGGCATCGACTGATCCTCCACATTTCTATGGAGGATACCGCGCATCCTCTTGTCGAAGAGCTATTCACGGACGTTTTTCTCCTTTGCTTTATTAATCCAGGATTTCAGGAGTGACAACTCGAGATAGACAAGATTTGATCCATATTTCTCATCCCTAATATTTAACCCTCCGCCGTCCACGTTATTTTTACTAGCTCCAACGTCCATGTAGGACCAAAGCAGTTTTCAATTGGTGTTCACTCGTAGCCGAAAAGCGCGACTCTTATGCGGCTTACTCCATTCTTGCCACATATGAGGCAACTTTTTTTGGTAGGAAAGAATGTCGCGTCCACTTGTTTCTTCTCAATATAATTCGAACTCGAGAAATGGCCTGGGTCACGTATGACGCACGTGAACGGCGGACGATTAAGTCAAGGCTAAGTGTTTCAGCAGCTTCCTCCGCTGCTTTATACAGAAATGTTCCTTTGCCCACCTCTTCGTACTTCCTGACCAGTTTAGGAAGAAAACAGACGGTCAGACGATCTGAGCTCATCCTTCGTCCATGAAACTACTACAAATTAATAGAGTATTACCGGGACGCCAAGCATGTTCGTTGGAGATACTTTGTTCCTCGCCGACAGTTCGGGAGAGCAAATCTGCTGGATGAGACGTTCGTACCTGTTTTCGGAGCGTATCCTTTATAGATATCACACCCTGAATGTGGCTCTGGGGCACGCCCAGGTACGTATAGGTCTCTTCAGAGCAAAGTTGTCGTATAGGGCTTTTCTCGTTGAGCTCAGAGTCTTCGGAGATGCCTTTAAGTTTTCTTTGCTCCAAATGAACCTTGGCGCATTTCACTCACCCAAAATCGTTTTCCAGATCAGATAGTAGATCCAATTGTCAGAAAAATCCTATTATTTAGGGTAGTTCTAAATATCTCATATGTGTGTTTAGACAAGTGATTAACTGTAGACATTTTTCCACAATGCTTCGACCTCCTCTAGTTTCGGCACAAAGTCGACATTAACTGGAGGGTCTTTGAAGATTCGAGTGGGTCAGAGAAAAACTGTTGGTTTTTTCTGATAAACCTCTGTCTCCGCTCTAGACTTTTCCTAGCATCAGATCTTGGCGGTAAAATTCCTGCTAGATGTTGCGTAGTCAATCACACATTAAATGCGGGAAACGTACTGTCTTGCCCAGTCTATATTTGCAGTGAGTTGATACATTATATTATACGTAAAAGACAGAATAATTTGCATAATATATTGTTGAACATTGCAGGGTAATTAACAAATTATAATTTCGGTATGAATTTCGCTACTTTGAATAACGTAACTTAAACCAAAGCCGAGTTAATATATTGTTACATTTATAACAGAATATGACTTCACTTCGACTTCATATTCTTAATATGTTATAATTAGTCATTTTTCTCTAGAGCTTAACAAATAACGGAGTGATTAAGAATGTGCATTGTAATTAAATAATCAAATCCCCAAGATTAACTATTTTTGGATGTTCATTAAGACGATATTGCGAAGAAAATCCAAATATTTCGATGTATTCTTAAGTTATAAATATGTACATAATATACGTATCAAGAAAATGTTACGGTATTTTTTCTGAATGATGCCAATTCTTCAACTTACAGAAAAGTCTTAAAAATTAAAATTTGAAAATGATTTAAAAAATTAGTGATTTAGAGATACTTAGACTTTTCGAAAAATTTTATGTTTTGGCATGAAATTAATCTTCTTGGTTGAAAATTCATTTGTTTGTTGTTAAAAATTCAATTCTTTGGTAGAAAATTCGTATTTCTTTATATGAAATTTATCTTCTTGGCATGAAATTCAACTTTTCAGTTACAATTTCATCTATCACTTGCTCTAAGTCTGCTAAAATAAGTATTAAACCCTTATTTATATGAATTTTGTTTAAAAAAATTTTTTAATCGAAATCAGTTTTAAACACTTATTTACAAAATTTTGTTTTAAAAATGTTAAAATTCCTGAAAATCTGTATTTTTTTTACAATTTTTTAGAATATTCAGACGAGTTTTTTTACAATTTTACAATATACGTATTTTACATTTTACAAAAAATTCTAAATCACTTCACCCAAATATAAAAGGTACCCACTGTTAGACAACCCATAACTAATAATTCTTTGAGGCCATTTAAAGTTTATATCCCTCATTTAAACTCTGGAAAAACCTGTAGGCCACTGTTTTAAAATCTAGTACGACCTCCTAAGGGTCATTCATAAAATACGTGATAAGTTAAGGGTGGGGAGGGAGGTCCTGCGGAAGTATCGTTCTCCATGTTGAGACCAATGGAAAAATTAACACGCAGTGGGGAGAGGGGATAGGAAGTTCATGAAAAATGCATCACTTATTTTGTGAGAGACACCCTATATCCATTCTACAGTCCGTGTACCTGGGTATACCCTATCAATTTTGTGAATTTCGTCCTTTTATGGTCTATTACTCTATTAAGTCGGATAAGGCCAATTTTCACATGAGATGTTCGTGTTATGATGAGGAACGTAAAAATCGGTGTTTGGCAGGTGTGAGTGGATGCGTTTACCTGTGGCAACCTGTCAAAGGTGCAAATTTTTGGCAGTTAACTAACGTGACTCGGATAAGGTTGAAAATTGGTGTACATGTAGGGGCTGACATTAGAAATAGTACCTGCGCATTGCCTGACACTCACCTGGATGCAAAAGTGTTACCAGGCGGCTTCGAAGTCATCGGACATTCAGGTGAAATTTCTTGAAATTGATTTTACAGGAAAAAGTTTGAAACAAAAGTTGGCACCACGAAGAATTTGTAATGCCTACGCCAATGACCCACGCTGGGTCTGGGAAACTTGACATTCGTCACGGTAATAAAGATCGAACGTATCTCAACGACAAAACATAAACTTTAACTATAATAAATAATGGGTATTTGAAAGTAAAGCGATTTTGTTGTTTAATTTTTATAATCATATTCACCTTTATTACAACTTTCTACGATAATCAGAAGCTGAGAACGTGACACTGATTACGATTATTTATAGCAGAATAAGTTATTGTTTTAACTAGAAGTGGCTGACGCCAATTCTTTGCACAAGACTTACTTTATTCGTGTACTAATTTTGAGCACACCTTCTTTTAAATTGCTAAAGATACAGCAGGTGATAGAAAAAATGGGGAAAAGAAGGGAAAATGCGAATAACTTGGTAAATATTAACATTTTGATGAAATACTTCTTATTCATTTTGGAGTATATCTGCAATAGAGTACCTTTTGTCTTTTAATAATTTTTGAAAAAATCACTTGTTGTCAATAAAAAGGGCTTTTTATTGTTATGGTATTTTTTTAATCGATGTTTTCTCCAAATATATCAATTTTATTAAAAAATGATATACCAATTAAAATATGCTTCTATAGGAGTGGGCCAACTTTTGTTTCAAACTTTATCCTGTAAAATCAATTTCAAGAAATTTCAACTGAATGTCCGGCGAATTCGAAGCCGCTTAGCAACACTTTTGCATCCAGGGAAGTGCCTGGCAATGCGCAGGTGCTATTTCTAATGTCAGCCCCTACATGTACACCAATGTTCAACCTTGTCCGAGTCACATTAGTTAACTGCCAAAGTTTCGCACCTTTGACAGGTCGCCACAGGTAAACACATCCACTCACATCTGCCAGGCACCCACTTTTACGTTCCTCATCATCAGACGAACATCTCATGTGAAAATTAGCCTTATCCGTATCACGTTCCCATTTACGTTGTGAGCCAACGGTCTACTAGGTAGGAGTGAACCGAAAATAACTGAAATAAGAATTGCATATTATTACAGTTGTTTAATTTTTATGTTTGTAAATATTAATTTTGCCAGATCCGGAATAGATAGAGAAGAATCGTTAGAAATAATGAATGGTTCAAGTTTTATTTCCAGTATAGAATACTTGACAGACTAAGAACATTTTTGAGAACCACACAGAGCACTCACTCGTTTATAGACATTTTTGTAAGATGTAAAATTTAATGTCTTTATTAAGTTAATCACTTTACTGATCCGAAAAGATCGGACAACGATCTTTTGCAATTCACTGCTGCTCGCACACTAGTTTTCTCAAGAGACAAGGCTAACATCACACACTCAAACTGAAAAATGACGTGACTTCAAACATTCATTTCAATAATAAGGAAAACAAAAATTGCTTTGAATTAGGCGATGTCGATAAACTGAATAATTTTCAATCGCAGAAAATCTCATAAAGACGAAACATTAGAAGTTTAAACAGCAGTTGAAACTTTAAGATATATGGAAAAATTATCTAGAAAAGTTTCAACACTGTTTTTATGTTACAGGATTCGGAAATCTTGTCAATTTAAAAATATTCTTGAACTCAAGAAATTTTAATAATTAAATATCTTTTGAAATTATATTAGTTTATCCTAACAATTTTAAAAATGCTGAAAATTTGCTTTAAAATCTGCCAAATTCTTTTTTAACAATTTTGGAAATGTTTTAAAATGTTTAAGAATTATTCTCAACACTCTCTTAAAATTAATTATTTTAAATGCAAAAACATTTTTAAATTTTCTAGGAATGTAAAGTAAAATCTTGCATTCTCTTGAAACCTTTCAAAACTTATGTAAATCTTCTTTTTTCGAAACCTTTCGAAACTGCGATAGCGCAATTTAGGACGTGTTAGCGAACGAGTGAGCAAGCGATCGAAAGCGAGAGTGCAAACGAGAGAGAGGGCGCGAACGCAACCGTATCTTAGTCTACTTATCCTGTTACATAAGCAATACTTACAAATATTTACGCTTCTATACTAAGCGACTTGTGTCTCCTCTTTCTTTCATTTCTCTTACACCTCCAGTTTGCAATTTTTTCATGCATTCTTTTATTCTTTCTCATTCGCTCTTTTAGCACCCTCCAACTCCATTAACCATTCTGCCCCAAATCCATCCTCCCCTAGAATCTTTAGCACATTCTCTTGCCACCTTCCTTTATCGTTCATTCCTTTCCTGCATCCTTCACATACATGCTTCATTGTTTCGTCCTCCTATTCACACATTCTGCACTTTATGTTCTCTTCCTTTTCCCAATAGATCCCCACCTTTACCTCTTCACCCAACCTAAATCTGGCTATTCTGTTCCACCTTCTCTCTCTCTCTTCGTCCCTTTTCTAAATACTTTGGTACTCCTTCCTTTTTTATCATCTTATACCATTTATTATATTTTGATTCCTCAATCATCACCTATCTTCCTATTAATTGCCTTTCACTCGCCTTTTTTTCCAATTCTTCAAAGTTTACTATGGTCCCGTCTTCCATATCTCAGCATAATAGAACTCAACTCTTTTCTTCTTCCCATCTCGTTAATTCTATCACCCTCCCTCTCCTTTACTCTACCTCCATCAAACACTTTCTAGTAAATCCCCTCCCTTTCCCTCTCACAACTTCCTCTTAAAGTTCCATGACATCTTTCCCTCTCTAGTACTTAATTTATTCCTTTGGCTTTCTTCTCTCGCCAAACATCCTGGCGTCCTCCAGTTTACCCCTAGTGTCAACTCTCAATCTATTTCCTTTCCTTCCATCTCCATATCTCTGCTCCATAACCTAATAACGTCCATAGCAGCGTATCAAATAACCACATTCTCCTTCTCCAATCTTTCTTGAACCTTCTTTTCCCTATTCCCAAAACCTGTTTCATTATTTCTGCTGCTTTTCTTTTTTATTTTTCCTCTTATATTTGAATCTAGCATCTTGAGGTATGTTAAATTCTTTTCGAAATAAGTAGAATTCACTGGATTTCTGTAAAAATATCTACTAAATTAGACGATTTTATTGCCTTGCAAAGGCGTTTATTTCCTTAGCGAGCATAATAAAAGAAGTCATCAAACTCATTTCCCTAAGGTGTTCTGCGTAAATAAAAATCACGCTAAAATGAATTACCTAGTAATTTTCCATGCATAGGATCAAAAATGAGGCTTAAAATTCTGAGAATATTTTGGCGACGCCCTTTCGAATGTAATTTATTATACTTGAATTATTTTTTAATATGTATTAAACTCAATAATTATTTTCGTCAAGTTTAGGCGACCATTGTTCTTTCTCAAATGAAAGTTTTATAGAAAAAATGTACTCTAGTGATAAAAATTTTGCAATGCATTTTTGGACCACCCTAGCGTACATATGCATCATATTTCCAAGATATTTGTTCTATACAACATGCATTTGAGAAAGAACAATGTTATGTAACGACCAAAATTAAAAAGTGACAGGTTTTTGTTTTGCGTTAGAGTGGTTGACTAAATTCACAATCCATCGCGAGCCATTTGTTTCCCTGATATTGATGCTTCTTTCCGGCCCCATTACCATTTGGTGTCAAGCTTTTATGTTTATTGAAATGATAATGTTGTTCGGAGCTTCGTGCAGGAAAACTTTATTATTTCAAAATTATAAATGCTGCCGATTTCATATTCGTAATTTGAATAATTAAAAATTGGGGGAAAAATTAGGTATTGTCAATTTTTGTGATCCTACTAATTTAACAATAATTACTTTAACTGAAAGAGCTCACAATGAGATTCTTTTTCGTGAACGCCGACATCATGAGTACAATGAAAATGAGGCCGAGCTGTAACTGTGCTAGCAGCTGTTCATGTTGATCCACAAATCAGTAGTCGACAAATTGAAAGAGAGATAGGTATACCACAAAGTACAGTATCAAGAATTTTGAGATCTCTGAACTATCATGCTTACCACATTACTCTAACGCAAGTCTTAAGGCCCCATCACATTTTAGCGCGTAATAATTTTTGTCAATGGGCTTCGCAAATGGTACAGAATGATCCTAGTTTCTTTCGATATATACTTTTTTCAGATGAAAGTAAATTCTACAGCCACGAACAGCTCAATAGACATAACTGTCATTATTATTCAGACGAAATCATCACTGGTACAGACCGATGGATCATCAAAATCGATGGAGTATTATGGTGTGGTGCGGAATAGTAAATGGCTATTTAATTGGACCCTACTTTTTTGACGGAAACGATGAAAGACACCCTTACTTAGAATTGTTAAGGGACCATTTACCTGGACTATTGGAGACCGTTGACTTAACCACAAAGCAAAGAATGTGGCTTCAACCAGATGGTGCTCCGCCACATTTTGCACTCATCGTACGTGAGTTTTTTAACTTAAATTTCAATGAGGAATGGATTGAACGAGGGGGCCCATTCGAATGGCCCCCTTGCTGACCAGATTTAACAATACCTGATTTATTTTTATGGGGTTATATTAAAAATGTAGTTTTTGCTCAGCGATCCACAACAAGAGAAAATCTGATGGAAAGGATTCGAGCAGCTTGCGCAGCCATCTCTCGAGAAACTTTGCTGAAAACCGTGAACAGTTTTGAAATACGTATACGTTTGTGTCTTTAAGCCAATGGAGAGCACTTCGAACATCCGTGGCTCATTATAACAGTGGTATCAATGGTGAGAGGTAAGTGGACTCACGTTAATCAACCACCCGAAACGTGAAAGCAAGGGGACGCACGTTTATCAACCACCCGAAACGTAAAAGGCATGGAGAACTCACGACAAGAAAGCTCCCCAAAGGAAACAGAACTTACTAGGTCCACGCCGTTGTTTCTGGGTAACGCTAAAAGGACAAAAAGTTTTTTTTTTGTAACTAGTCACAGAGAAGTGACATTGTCAAGATTGTCACTTTTGTAACTACATAGTCACAGTCTTTACACCTTATTCAAAATTATTGTTACTGTCTGGGTGCGTTGGGGGTTGGGGGAGGGGGTTGTTGTGATAACAATAAACAGCCTGAAGTCTACAAAAAAAATCATCCGGGCACAGAGTTCAATCTAAGAAAAATCGTCTTGCCCTGTAAGTGAGCTTGAAACTTGATCTGCAGGTTAAAATCAGGCCACCATACATACATACATACATATGTATATATATATATATATATATTTAAAAATTTGCCATAAGGACAACTGCAGGATTTCGACCGTCTGTAACGGAATCGATAAGACGATCCGAAAAAAATCTCGTGCCATGTGCATGTGTTTCATTCTCCTTTTCTATGATGTGCTTGTTATCTGGTGCCGAAAATTCGATAACGAACATGGTTCGCTTCTCGAATTCAAGAAGAACCATGTCAGGCTCGAGTGTGCAACAGAAACAATTGTCGAGAATATAAAGTTCTAGTATATGCGGCACTTCTCATTCTCGACAATTGAATCTATTTCCCTAGGAGCATTTAGCGGAGCGATATTAAGGTTACCGCCGCAAGAGTGACAAAGATGGCAATAAAGCACTCTTAGTGACGCATTGTACCTTTGGATGTAGGTCGTTCCCGCATGAGTTGGAAAACTAGATAGTATGTGTGTTAAATACTCGGGGTGGGCATGATACGCCCTGCAGCTATCAACGGGAATGTCTTGGCTCAAATTGTGGCGACGGTATGTTAAGTTGGAAATGACACCGTCTTGACATGCCAAAATGAAACCCTCCGTGACAGACTTCAATCTGGGTGATTTAAGGAAAGTCCTCTTATCGAGGATGCTGTTCACGGAAGCTTTTCTCTTGTGCTTTGTTAATCCAGGCTTTCAGGAGTGAGAACTCGAGATAAATAAGATTTGATGCATTTTGCTTAGATGCAAAAAGTAGGGAAAGCCTAGGGATTTTCAGAAATTCCCTAGTGTGCCTTCTGTTTCTCCTAGGTTGGATAATTCTAAGGAAAGTGAAGATCTTTCTCAGATTATATAGATTTATATGAGAAAAAATAACAAAAATGTCATATCATCTGCAGTTTTGCGCGCAAAATCAGTCACGTGTCTCATGCAGACAACTTTTTTGTGGGCCTGTGTGACCAGAAAATCCCTAGGCTTTTCCCTACTTTTTGTATCTAGGGAGTAAATGGTACAAGCCCGAAAAATGTAGTAGAAAAATTTAGTTAAAGAGCGCAAAACTACAAAGGGTATAGCATTTTTGTTACTTTTTGCCATAGTCTCTTTGACATGAGCAAGTCCTTCAATTTCCTTAGATTTATCCTATCTAGGGAAACTGAAAGCACACTGGGGAATTTTTGTGTATGAATTTGGTCTTTACGAGTCCCAACACATAAAAATATGACACTCGTAAGCTTACTTTTCCGTATACTGGTATTATCAAGATAATGTCCAAAATATCTCTAGGTTTTCCCCTGTTTCCTGCATCTAGGGGAAAACTGATACGTATACGACAAATTCTGAGGCCAGATAGGGATTTAGCGTTTCAGAATCCATTAAGGGAGCCTAGTCACTTGTCTCGTGCAGACAACTTTTTCATTGTGTGGGCCTGTGTAATTAATAAGCAGTCGCGGACAATTATCCAGGGATAGTCCCGAAGGAATGACCCCTAAGAGGAGGCGTAACAATCATGCCGAATGCTAAATGGCCCCTGGGCGAGGTATCTTAAACGGTGGCTCTGGGATCCGGACGACCTCTCAGAGTAAGCAGCCTTAGTCTTGCATGCGGGGCTCTACAAAGACAGAGGAACCCTTTGCCTAGTTGCTGGTGAGAACAACAATTACACCATCAAACTACCAAAAAGTTGTAACTGCGGTTCAAAACAATCGAACGCGCGGAGCACCCGACAATGGGTCGGCAAACAGTGCTTATCACCATAGAATTCGGAGTGCTGAAAATAATTTAGATGAAAACACGACAATATGTACGCGGAGCGCTTCCACAACCACTATATGAACAAGCTAAATACGAAGATGAGGAAGAGACATTAGGACAAACCGCGGAAAGCAGGCACGTTCTGAGAGTTGATAGTGATTTCAGGACAAGAAGGCCGCCCGTCGTGAGGATATCTATGAGGAGTCAACCTCTGGGCCATCAATTGTTTAGTTTATGGTGGTGCGAGAGCTTTAATTGATTCAAATCGAAGGCTATATCCGACGATGGATCAAAATATCAAAAAAAGCATGCATCAACTGAACAAGAAGATTGGATGGGCAAGACTGTTGATAATCAAGCAGCATATTTGTTAACAAAATACGGGTGTTATCTGACGCTAGGAGTGGAATACAGAAGAGGGAGAGGATAATTAGAGAAAATCAACAGTTTCTTGCTGATCCATCGCGCCTCTTCAGCGTTCACCCTGTTTCTGTCAAAAGTTCACCCAAGGCCAACGAGGTAGCGACTTTTTAGAGTCATAAAAGATACCGAAAACACTAAAGTTGAAAGAGAATACTTATAATTTCCTGTCCAAAGTCGAAGAAATAAAAATAGGGAACATTTTACACTTCAAACTCCATAAGACATAAAAATGACCGGAGCGAGTTCTACAAATATTTTTTTTCGAAATTAAAAAATAGAGAACGATTTGGTCAATAAGCCCGTTATATATATATATATATATATATATATATATGTGTGTGTGTGTGTGTGTGTGCATTTTTTTCACGACAGCTGTAGACAGCCACATCGAGGAGTATACCTTTGGTATGCGGTTAAGTACTCATAGTTTAAACATTCATGGTGGAACGTTTCGCAAGTAACTCACGATTAATTGGTTGTTAAAAAAATATTCATGATTAGTTAACCATGGATTTAATCAGAGATGGTGGAATTGGGCCTCTTGAATTTATTTTTTAAAACAATAATCAAGAATTTCGCTGCGTCGTTGTATGAAAAAACTTTATGAATGCGTACTGCTTACCTCCATTGAATGGATGCATATCGAGATCGGTACCACTGTGATGCATTTGTTGAAGTATTACTGCATCACCGTCGTGGATGCCATGCTGAGGAAGTGATTTTCTGTCATCCATCAATGGTCGACCATTAAACATTATAACTATTTCGTGAGCTGGTACACCGCTTTCAATCTCACAAAAAGCTTTAAAATTTCCGAGCTCGAGATCTTCACTTACATCTAAGACAAAAATGTCATCGCTTAGAGTCGTAACTGTCACTTTCATTTTAAACAAATTGGGTTAACTATGTTTTAAATCGTAGATAAAACTCTTCTGTTTCTAAGTGTGTTAATGATTAATCAAATAAAATGTACTTCATAAACGCAAAAAATTCGAAAATAAAGTGTGATCATAAACCAGAAATAGAAGAAGGCGTTGATCAAATGATATGTGAATTTTAGGTATTTGCCGTGAATATCATGTAAACATCAACCCAGCACACAAAAAAAGATCTCAATTATCTTCACCACGGTAGCATGATCCAACAAAGCCAGGCGCAAGTAAAAAAAAGTAAATCAATGAGGCGGCACCCTAGGCAGCCCGACCTTTCTGCCATCTTGGATCGAGTTCGGGCGGTGGATTTAAATTGACTAGGGAATACGAATGAGATCATAATAAGTTGAAATAAAAGAATTTGACTGTACAATATAATTTTCCATGCATAACATCACAAAATTGAAATAATTCATGATTAATCAAGAAATAAAAGTTTTGCATGTAATGTTTATTGAAGAACTAATAAAGTTTTAAAGCATATTTGAAAGTATATTGGAGTAAAGATATGAACTATTTACGAAAGGCTGTATAGTGCTTTGTGGCTACGTTTCCTCACTAAAAATTTGTCTGAAATAATGTATTTAAGTTAATGCCAACGAGTTGATCTTTATTAATATAAATCAGAAATAATGCATGTATTATTTATAATAATATACAAAAACTTCGTACGAAACATAAAAATGAACACATTCGTTCTTATTATAGTATAGTAAGATTAAATAAATTGAATTATTCAATAAATTATTAAATGAATTTAATATATAATTTGTGAAACAACAAAAGGCGAATCCAAATAGG
>NC_046659.1:5017751-5020150 GCF_010883055.1 Belonocnema kinseyi | reverse complement strand
CCGCTCCCGTCGAAATCCTGCCGTTGTCCTTATGACAATCTTCAATGTTGAAGATATATATATATATATATATATATTAGGGTGGCTCAAAAAGGCTTTTATATTTTTACAGGGCAACGTTCCCTTCAATTTCATTCCAAATCCGAAAAAATAAATTCCCTTATTTTTTATTTTAACAGGTACCGGATTTGACTTGAAATTGTCCATGTAAAATGCATGGGGAAAAATCACTTTTTTCAGTTTTTAGAATAATTTTTTATGGTTTGAAAAAATGTGACAGGAAAGTATGTGGGCCTGTAGAGAATTATCCAAAGAAAAATTTCATCTATCAGACATATGGGGTTGACACCCCTATCACACGCCCACGAGTACCTGAAAACTACCCTTAAAACCAAAAATGTCAATTTGTCAAGAAATCGACCTTTTGAGCACTGTATTCTCGTTTTTCTTTCACTTAAAATTATTAATATTGGTCTAGTGGATATCTTTATTATCATTGGTTAATTAAATTTTAATTATTTCAACAAATGAAATTTGTTTGAATATATTTTTTTTTAATTCGTTCTTCCCCCTAAAAAGTATTACTTTTAGTTTAGTAGAATATTCATTAACATTAGTTGATCAATGTTCAATTATTTAAACAAATAGAAATTTTTTAAACAATTTTTTTTGCATTTTTTAAATTTTTTACTATTAGTCTAGTGGAATATTGATTAACATTAGTTCATTAATTTTGGATTGTTAAAACAAATGGAATTTCTGTAAATATATTTTTTATTAAAAGTTATTAATATTTCTTCAGTAAAATATTTATCAACATTGCTTAATTTTATTTAAAAAATTTGTTAATAAAAATAATTACTCAAATACTACTGATAAACTAATTATTATTGAATCAGTTATTAATTAGTTATTAATTATTACTGATAAATATTCCCCTAGAACATAATAATGAACAAATGTTATTAAATGTTCCACTAGACTGACAGTAATAATTTTAAGGGGAAACAAAATTTCGGAATAAAATAGTTAAACAAATTCCATTTGCTTAAATAATTGAAAATCATTTAACAAATGATAATAAATATTCCATTAGACCAATCTTAATAATTTTAAGTAAAAAAAGATCAGACTACAGTGCTCAAAATGTCGATTTCATGAAGAATTGACATTTTTTGTTTTAAGGGTAGTTTTCAGGTACTCGTGGGGGTGTGTGAGGGGTGTCAAACCGATATATATGATGCACGACCTTCTTCGTTGGACAATTCTCCATAGGCCCCCATACTTTCCCGTCACATTTTGTCAAACCCTAAAAAATTATTCCAAAATTTTTTTTAAGTGATTTTTTCCCATGCATTTTACATGGGAAACTTCAAGTCAAAACCAGCACCTGTTAAAATCGAATATTAAAAAATTACGGAATTTCTTTTTATGGATTTGGAACAAAATTGGGGGGATCATTGACCTCTAAAAAATAAAGGCCTTTTTGAGCCACCTTAATATACACGTATATCTATTGTATCTATATATAATAATGATTCATAATTTAGTTCAACTTTCAATGGATAACACTATTTTGTAGCTTCAGCAATATCTGACTATCGACTTTCCTTCTTGCCTCAGAGTGTTTTATTATTGTGAAAAGTAATTTTTTTTAATCATTTTTTTAATCAAAATTAAAATTGATTTTTTGAAGAAAAAAACCATACGTAAATGAATTTTTTATCACTTTCATGCTAGTTTTGAAGTGCATAAAAGGAGCTTTCGAAAACAGTATAACAGAAGCCCAATCGGCTTCAAGGTGAAAAAGCACCTGAAAAAGTGAAAAAGCACCTGAAAAAGTGAAAACGTGAGGCCCCTGTGTATTGACAACCGATTAATATACTTACTTCCTGGTTTAGTGAATTGATATAGTTTCACGAAGATTATAATTTAGTCAACTTTCAATCCGATGAAAAAACCCAATAATTTTATGTGAGAACACTTGACATTTTCTGCCCCATTTATGATTTCTGAAAAAGGAATAATTTTATTTACATTAATGATATGTTTCAAAATTAGAAATGAATAACAAAATTCTTTTTTAATCAAATTCATTGTTTGTCACATCAGGTCAGTCAGCGTCGACTCGTTATGACACAATGATTATCATTTATTAATATAATTAAAGGTAAATTATGAAAGTTATACTTCACAGAACAGATTTTTTTACAATGATAACAGAACGTAAAGTGTTAAACATCATAGTTTACAAATTTTCATTGACATGTTGTAGGACAAAAAAAATATAATAAATTGTAACACTTTATCTACAGATATACACTGTAAACACAACTTCCCATAATCCTCCTCCGTTCGCGCCAATGCAGCTAGTAACGGCGGGGGGCGCCCCGTTGCTC
>NC_046659.1:5010599-5017651 GCF_010883055.1 Belonocnema kinseyi | reverse complement strand
TTAACGAACAATTTTTTTTTCAATTGGTTATAAAAACACGTAAACTCAGAAGATGTGGACTGTGACTGCACCATATATCTAGGCGGGAGTGGTGCTGACTGACAACAGATGATTTGGAGCGATTCGCGCGCCATTTGTTGGTCATTCTAAGGACTTATTGAACTACCCTCGTACCTATATACATATATTATACCTCGTATATATTCCACAGCTTTATAGTTTGATGTCGTCCTTAAAATAGCATTTACCATTATTTAAGAAAAAGTGATACTTAGAAAATGGTCGATTTTACCAGTTTTAGGTTCCCCCGGCTTTTTTATAAAATAATAAATATTTTTTCTTAAAAATTTGGGAGATGATAGCGAACATGCTAACGGAGTCCACGCACACTTTTTTGGTGTTTTTTTTTCTCAAAAAATTTTGATATTGCTGACAACGTGTGTGTACATTTCCAGGATATGTGTATTACATTTCTTCCGATCGTGACTTCCAAACTACACATATTTTTGGCCCAAAACTTTGGACTTACAAATAAACATATTAACTAATATGTTGGAACTAATCTTGTTGGCAGGCATTCAAAAAAATGTATTTCATAGATAATTTCAAAATTATCGGAAAGGCAGAGATGAAAAGCGACGTAACCTCAAAATAATGCACATGCATACAAATTTTACTTAGCACAATTAGTTTTTTTTGTTATTATCCTTAAAAAAAGAGTCCGGGGATGTCCGTTATGATATTTTATAGTATCTCCGAATTTTGTGTTTAACAATTTTAACCACACGACGAAGTATCACAAGCAAAAATAAGAATTTTGGTCCTTTTTTTTAAACTTAGATCATTTTTGTGATTTTTTTATATTAAGATCTATTTTTATTCATTTTTTGCAATACCGTACATTATATTACAAGCACTTTCACCGTCAGAGTGTAGGAATTAGTTATTTATAACATATAACTCGTATATCAATGAGAACCGGCCTACGTCTGCTGTAGAATGAGTGGTGAGAGACATTGGTCAGAGTTTATAACAAAAGTAACTTTTTATAAATAAGATGCGGTACATTGTTCGTACTGCGAGTGACTTTACATTAGGAACGGTTTTTTAAAATTAGGGGGTGAACGCAGGCCTGATCTACGAAGAAGAGAGAATGTGGATTTAGTGAGAGTAGTGACGTTTTTTCACCGCGCCTGTTATGATAATGTTTGCTCTGAGAAACTTAGCCTAATCGCAGTAATTCAGGAGATTATATTTAAGATACCGTGGCGGACCGAAGGAGCCGAATGGAGCCTCTACAAAGTACCCGTAAAGACCCCATTGGGTCCCCATTCAGTTCCTTTTTTAAAAAAACTCAAAAAAACGCAAGATCAACTTTTAAACTGTTAAAATTCGGATTCTACGTTAAATTTTCTATTGGAAACTAGCGGAATAATCGCAATAATTTTTGCAGCGGTAAAAAGTTAAAAAAAATAAGACGTATAACTCCTGTTGACTGCTACACTTCAAAAGCATCATATGTAAGTAGCAGTCAACAGGCGTTATAGATCTTATATATACGAGGTGTGTTCAGAAAATAAGGTGACTTTATAGTTTTCTCAGAAAATATTCATTTATTCCTCAATATTTATGTTGTCCCCTTCAAAGTGATCCCCCTCAGGAATAATACACTTGTGCCAACGCTTTTTCCAATCATCGAAGCACTTTTGATAATCATTTTGTGGTATAGCCTTGAGTTCTTTCAGCGATGCAGTTTTTACCTCCTCAACCGTTGAAAATCGATGTCCTTTCATGGGTCTCTTCAGTTTTGGGAAAAGAAAAAAGTCACTAGGGGGCAAATCCGGTGAATATGGAGGCTGAGGCATGACTGTGGTGCTGTTTTTGGTCCGAAAATCTTTCACAAGCAACGATGAATGAGCAGGTGCATTATCGTGATGCAAAAGCCACGAATCGTTTTTCCAAAGTTCCGGACGTTTTTTGTGTATCACCTCTCGCAAACGGCCCATAACTTGAAGGTAATACTCCTTATTGACCGTACGACCTTGTGGTAAGAATTCCTGATGCACTACGCCACGGTAATCAAAGAAGGCAGTGAGCAAAACCTTCACATTTGACCGAACTTGACGTCCTTTTTTCGGTCTTGGATACTCAGGATGCTTCCACTGAGACGATTGGGCTTTAGTTTCGACGTCATAACCATATACCCACGATTCATCCCCAGTTATAACCCTTTTGAGAAAATCAGGATCATTATTGACTTCATTCAACATCTCCTGAGCGATGGTCATGCGATGGATCTTTTGATCAAAATTAAGCAGTTTTGGAACAAATTTCGCTGACACAAAACGTCAAAACGTGCCCAAAACGTCCGAAAAGATAGCATGGCATGAGCCCACCGATGTGCCGACATCATCAGCAACCTCTCTGATGGTAATTCGGCGATTTTTCAACATCATTTCTTCTACTGCTTGAACGTTTTCATCTGTTGTTGACGTGCTGGGACGTCCAGGGCGAGGTTCGTCTTCGATATCCTCTCGGCCTTCTTAGAACAGCTTGTACCACTTATACACATTTTTCTTACTCAGAGTAGACTCACCGTATCCAACATTCAAAAGTCGGTTCTTAGAATTCTGTTTAGAATTGAGTCACGTGTATTCATTTTAATTTATCAAAATCAATCAAGAATTGTCAAATCTAGGCCATTTTTAAACAAATTTTGACGTTTTCCCTATAATGTGCGGCTCAACTGTAGGTATAAAAAAAACGATTTTTTAGATTAAAAGGATCCAGCATGTTTATCATAAAAATTCATATGTCTATTCACATTTTTCAAGGAAAAATATGGCTGTTTATATTTTGTTCCAGCAAATGGCCTTTTTCCCTCAAATTACAGTGGAATCTAATAATTCAAAAAATCATACAAATCCCTACACTCAGTGGAGTCTCAACCCAGAATATATAATAATTCAAATACAATTGGAAGGAAGTATGTGCTTCTTGTTTTATTCGTACAAAGTGCGATATTTGAAGTCAGTTTTTTATATAGGAAAGCAGGTGCGAGAGCCCAGCGTGGTGCCGTTTTTAAGGAGATCGTCCTCGGTTTTCCACGCCACAGGGAAAGGGTTCAAAGGCCAGAGTGAGGCTCGGAGTCACAAGTTGTGTAGGTCGGGCTGAAGAAAACCGAGGACGATCCTTTGAAAAAACGGTACCACGCTGGGCTTTCGCACTTGCTTTCCTTTATAAAACACCGACTTCAAATATCGCAATTTGTACGAAGACAACAAGAAGCACATACTTCCTTCAAATTGTAAATTATTACAGACAGTTCAACTCCCCGCAATAAGCGTAATAGAAAAAAAATCAATATTTTCAGATTTCAGGGCAAAAGTGAAGATTATTCTATTATTTTGAATGCGCGATTTTTTCATCTGTCTAAAATGCCATAATAAGAATAAGATACCTTCTAAACTTATTCAATTGTATTTCCATAGCGACAGCAAGACAGTTTTCTATTCTCCCAAAGATAACGTGTTTTCAATATTTTTAATCCCTCTCTAGAGTTAAAATTATTTAAATTCACACATTTGCATAGATTTTTTTGTTGTATTTTTTAAGACGTTTAAATAGATTTTTAAAATATAAATAAATATAAATTTGATTGTTTTATGAAATTATAAGTTATAAAAAGATTTAATAATGAAAAATAGATTAAATAAATCGAGGCGTCTTAACGGTAGGGTGCCAACGCACGCGACACGACTTGACGGTACTTAACCAAAAATAAAAGCAATAAAAAACTAACCGAGAATTTAGCGCTAGAAAGTCTTGCTCGCGTAATTGAGCAAGATGAGGCTAGAAGTTGGCCAAAACTAAAAGGTGCTCACTCGCTTCATCAAATCATGAAAGTTCTATCTCGGGCGAGCAAAGCATGAAGGTTGCCACTTCTCGCGTTTAGATTATAAGCGAGAAGTGGCACCTTCATGCTTTGCTCGCCCGAGATAGCACTTTAATGTTTTGATGGAGCCAGCAAGCATCTTCTAATGTTGGCCAACTTCTAGCTTCATATTGTTCAATTCCGCGATCTAAAATTTTTTAGTTCTTACTTCTTTGTTAGCTTTTTATTGTTTATATTTGTGGTTAAGTATCATCTAGTCGATCGCGTGCGTTGGCATCCTATCGTTAGGACGCCTCGAAATGCTTTCGTTAAATTTTACTGAGTCGATTGAGAGGAATAGGATTTGCACTTTTTCTGTCACCGTTGGGGGATTCTTAGACTGAGGAAAAATCGCGTATTCATAAGAATACATTTTCTGAATTCAACGCTTGTTACCGGGCTAAATGCCTCCAATTTAAATAATTTCATTATCTTCATTAGAACTTAAGATAGTTCTGTCGCATATTTATTCATAAAAAACGAATAATTATTTATATTTTGCAAATTTCAGATTTTTTCTATTATTTTTTCAATACGAAACTATGCTTTAAAGTGCATTCTTTTCAAAAGCTATGAAATTTTCTTACTTTTCATCAGATTTTCAGATCTGTAAGCTAAAAACAATTTTTTGGAATGTTACTTTTCGGCTCATTAACTAACAAAATTTGCAACTTTAACATGATACCTCTTTCATTAAGCTATCATTTTTTCTTCACATACTTTTTCACCGTCAAAGCCAGAGGACTCGCAGATTTCATGAAATTATATAATTTTTGTGTTCTTCTTAAATTTTGCAAACACTGGATGTTTTTTTTAATGCTTATAGGTTATAGTCTAATCTCTACACTTTAAAAAATTCAGAACACGCTTTATACCTACTTTCTTCATAAAAATTATCAGCAAACTAATGTCATTCTTTTTTTATTAAATGTCCATACCTACCTCACATTGGTTCCAGTCGTTATTACTCATTCTAGAATCTTATTTTCGTGACTGCTTGTCAAATTATTACTAATAATAATCACCCAGTGGGCACACAATATGACGACGTCTTTACGACATCGTCACGACATCTTTACCATAACATTATGACATCCTATGCCCATGTCGTTTCGGTGTCTTTGCGATATCGTAAAGACATCGTCAGATCATATGACTTATTTACGATATCGTAAAGACACCTCAACGACATGGACATAGGATGTCGTAAAGTTGTCGTACCGATGTCGTAAAGACGTCGCCAAAGTTTGTCCCCACTGGGCAACCAGTGTTTTCAGCTGTTTGCAGAAATCCTTTCTGATCGCAGCATGAAGTTGGTTCGCAGAGTGAGTGATATTTGACGTTTGACAAGTGTCAAAATCGTTTTGAACTTCGAACTTAAATAATTAAATAAAGTGAATATCTGCAGGATGTACGTATTGAATTAAATATGGGAATCAAACGCTTTTGACTAACTGCAACGAAAATTGTAATCCGTATGATTATAAAATTGCAACGATGAATCTGAGATTAAAATGATGAGAGGTAAGAAGCAGCGAATTATTCTTATAAGCTGGGTGTCCAGTGACCTTGAAAATATCGTCTCCGCTACTATAGAATGTATAAGTGTATATCTCTTGTGATATTTGTCTTAGCAATTATAAAAACTATTAGCTTGAATCTTCAATATTAACTCAGCTTCAAGGCCATAGAAAGAAATTTTCAAGAGTTTCACCAGACGGTTTTTGAGTATACACCATATTACAAAACATTACCAAAGATTTCAAAATGTTTCAAAGGTTTAAAAATATTTAAAAGGATTTCGAACATCTTATAAAGGCGTTTATATCAAAATTTGTAATATTTCACAACAATTTCACAAAGATTTTTAAACTTTTAAAAGATGTAAAGGTTTTCCAAGATCTTGAAAAGGTTACAGTACGCCGGATTTCAAAGATTTTAAAACATCTAAAAGATTTGAAAAGATTTCAAAACATTTTAGAAGATTTTTTTTACTTATAGATTTCAAATTATTCAATGATTTCAACGAATAGAAAAGATTTCGCAAACAAATATTTAAGGAAAATCTCGCTAAAGACAGCACGTCCCGAGAATTTTTATGAACACATTCTAATATTGTGCTACATTGTTTTTAACTTGTACCTCATTATTTATCTGGAATGCGTGGTAAATCCTGGGGAACATAACCTTCTATCAGAATTAGGTTGTACGTCTTTTGCGCACGTCATCTGAGGCTCGAAGTTTTTGGCCAATAAGCGCAAGATCTCGAACTGAATTAAAATCGCCTATTTACTACTTTTTTGCATTACACAGATGTAACAAGCCGTTAAACGTCTTATATTTTTCAAAACTTTGTACCGTTGAAAAAAAAACAATTGCGATTATTCCATGACCTTCTATAGGAAATTTTAACGTAGAATCCGAATTTTAACAATTTAAAACTTGATTTTGCTTTTTTATTGAGATTTTTAAGAAGGAACCGAATGGGGACCTAATAGCCCAGTAGGCACAAAATTTGGCGACGTCTTAACGACATCGTTACGACATCTTTACAACAATTTTACGACATCCCATGTCCATGTCGTTTCGGCGTCTGAACAATAGCGTAAAGACATCGTCAGATCATACGCGACTTATTTACGATATCGTAAAGACACATTAACGACATGGACATAATATATCGTAAAGTTGTCGTCAAACTTTGTGCCCAATGGGGGGGTCTTTACGGGTACTTTTTAAAGACTCCATTTTTGGTAGAACAAAAAATCCTTTTAAATTTTTAAATCGGAATGGTTGAGCAACTTGTGGCCAGCTGTGGTGCTCGACTCAGTGATCCCAGATCTGAAACGAGATGTGGTCCAATACTATGACAGGCCTATGTCCGTGTGAATATAGTAGGAAGCAGTATAAATGACTTGGTTGCGCGCGCAACCCATTTCTCCTCTTCTGAATTTGAAAACTTGAAGGTGCACGATTGCCGGTCGGAACACTTCGGCTGTTTTATTTATATCTCTATCCGCTTTGAAATAAAATCAAGAGATTAGGATTTTAATATTTCCAGACTTCGATGCTGGCGATTCTCATGATTTGAATACTTCGCGCGCCTCTTTATATGCGC
>NC_046659.1:5001160-5010499 GCF_010883055.1 Belonocnema kinseyi | reverse complement strand
ATTGACCAAGTGTATAGAGCTCCAAGGAGATTATGTTGAAAAATAAAAAAAAATTGTTTTTATACTTCATTCTAAGGACTTATTGAACTACCCTCGTATATCGTTTTGTTGCTAACATTTTTCTCTTTTTAAAAATATTATTTTATTGTTAATATTAACTGTGAATATTGGGCATTATTTAATATAATCCAAATAAACGTCGTTGTACTTTAGATAATAAAAAATGATAACTTAAGATATTTTTAAGTTTAAACAAATGAGCTAAAATTATAAATTGTAAAGAAATTTAATTAATTTTAATGAATTCATTAAAAAACTTCTTTTCGGCATAACTCTTTATGAAATTTAGCTTAAGATTTAGGACGGAAAGGGAATTTTCATTATACTTGTTTTTAAATTAAACATGTACTAAAGGATCTTATTATGAATAAGAAATCGCAACATAGGAACCAGATTTTCAAAATAATCTACAAATTGCTATTTTATCCATTTAACATTGATTCATTCTTGCCTGTCAGTGCATTTAGGTTTTGAATGATTGATCATAATTATTTTAATCGTATCTACAGAAAAGAATGATTAATAAATGTTTATTTCCATTTTAAATGATTAAATGATGTCTTTTAAAGAATAATTTAATGAAGATATAAATTATTTTACAGTTTTGGAAAACTAATGTAATGAATAGAATCAAGCATATCGTGGGCGAAATTTGATAAATTTTTATAATTTGGTAGTACCTTTTTTAATTTGTATAATTTTCTATTTTTAAATTTGATTTTTGTTTAATTTTGCTACTAAACGGGCAATAAGACTTCGGGAAAATTCAAAATTCTTCATATTTTATTTTAAAAGGTTAATTTTAAGTTTTAAAGATTTTACAGTATGTCGAAAAAGACTCTGAAAGATTCAAAAACAATTTTTCGGATTAATTTTTTTTGATTTGTAGAAGTTCTAGTAGTTTTGAAAAGAATCGAAAATTATTAAAATCTTGAGAAGAGTCCGAAAAACTTAAAACGAAATGTACATTTTTTATGATTTACAACAAAAAGTGAGAAGCCTTTTAAGAATTTTTCAAGGTTTTAGGAGAACAATAAAATTGTCTCAAGATTCCTGGTTAGATTTTAAATGATATCTTTATTTTGAACATTTGATTCTCAACGAAAATTAAATCAAAATTACAAGAAATTCTATTATGCTTAATGAATATTTTCAACTATTCAAAAAATTCCAAGTTATTTTTAAACCTGTGAAAAATTCCATTTTTTAAATGTAGTTTGTTGAAAATTTTGAAACAGGAAGCTGGATTAAAATAACGAAAGGTTTTGAGAGAATACAATTTTTTACATTTTTTTGTACACTTTTCTTTATTTGGCAGAATTTAAAAAAATGCTTGTTTAAAAAATTTTCAAGTTTAAAAAAATGAACTGAAATTACACATAGTCAACAAAAATTAAATAATGGCAATGACATTATTTCAAAAAGCGATTTTTAAAATCGAGCAAAATATTTCATTGTTATAATTATGAATGGTTTTAGAAAAGAACTCGAGCGATACAGCATTAGAATTAAATAAGAATTGCAACTTTTACCTGCAGAGAAAAAGGAAAACATTAAACTCTAAATTGTTATTGTCAAATAAAGAAAACCCGAAATATGTTTTTTTCAAATGTTCACCTCGAGTTCTTTTCCAAAATTAGTTAAAATGAACATTAGCATATTTTCCTACATTTCATAAATCATTTTTAACAAGGTTTATTTTTTGAACTTGGAATAACATATGATAATAATAAATAAGAAAGCACATTTGGTTAATTAAAACATATAATTTGCTTATTAAAATATTTGAAAATCCGTAATTAATTTAAATTCATAAATAAAATAAATATTATGTTATATGTACATGCTGGACACGCGGGGGCTTACATACATGGTGAACTTGATTGCTACTCAAATTGCACAATAGCAGGGAAAAAGCCATTGTACAGGGGCATTTTCATATTTCGACCTTAAAGTTGCATTCGGATTGGCCATTCGGTCAATTTCGTGCATCTTCGGATCAAGTTTATCATAGTTTCCATGATTGCGTTCCAAACTTCAAATGGATACAAGTGTCAAAAAAGTATAGGTTTTGTTATGTAGTAATTACAAATAATAAAAGTGTTTCATTAAGAATGAAGTCAGACTTGTGGACTGAGAAGTAAACTTAAATTTTCTTCTGTGCCAATAACATTATGGAATGGCTGCTGAGTGACAAATACTATAAATTGGTAATAATATTATGTGCTTTTAGTGGGCGAAGAGTGAATTGTGTTTAACGCTTATTTGCGGCATAACAATGATATGTTATGAATAGACAGGATTTTTTTTTAATGAAGTGAATAAAATATTACATGCAAAAATAAAAAATTTACATTACCTATTAATACTTACAGCGATTTGGGTAAAAAGGTGAATCCGACCATAACCTCGAAATAATGAATGAATGAATGAAATGTTTTGTAGTTTTGTATGTTTATTACTGACAGTGCCAGCAGTAATAATTTAAACAATAATTACTTAATACTAATTTAACAATCATTACTTATTAATAACTGTAATAAGTAACACATTATTTCTGAAAATATTAACTGATTTCCATTGTTTTTTTTTCACAGATCGATTATAGATAAAATACAGCTACTAAAATAAATTAGAGACTCGTTGCTGATAGGATGGTATCTGAAATAAATCTACATAAAATATTTTTGCCCAGAATTGTTATTACATTTTTTTAGAAATTATTCTATTTTCGAAATTGCTATCTCTGGATCTGATTTCCAAACTGGCATTTGATCAGCCTTAAAAATTCATTCTAATTAATTTTTCTGATATAGGTGCATCAAAAAGATATCTCGAGGTAATTTAACTTGCCTGAATTTTAATTGATCAAATATTAAGGAATTTTTTTTTATTTTAGAAAATATTTTCTCTGGAACTCCTCCTAAAGTTTTGTTTGATAAACTATTAAAATAAATTAGAGACTCTTTGGTGATGGGATTGTTTAAAAAATGTATCTAGATAAGATAATTTAGCCCAGAATTGTTAATCCATTTTTTTAGAAATTATTCTATTTTTGAAATTGCCATCTCTGGATCTGATTTCCAAAGTGGTATCTGATCAGCCTTTAAAATTCATTCTAATTCATTTTTATGTTATAGGTGTATAAAAAAGATATCTCGAGGCAATTTAACTTGACTGAATCTTAATTAATCAATCATTTAGGGATTTTTTTTGTATTTTAGAAAATGTTTTCTTTGGACCTCATCTGAAAATTTGGTTTGATCAACCATTAAAATAAATTAGAGACTCGTTGGTGATAGGATTGTATCGAAAATTTATCTAGACAAGATATTTCACAAAATATTTTTTAATATATACATTTTTTAAAATGCCATATAGTGTTTCAGCAGCTTAATATGTTGACGTGAACTGCAGAATATAACAATGATAATATTTTAATTTTTCTAAAAAAAATTTCAGCTCAGAATATTGATCTTTTCTATTGAGACGTGGTAAATCCACGCTCAAAGTAAAAAAAGTCATCATTGCTGATAAAAAAATGCAATGGGAAGCTTTCGGAGGCCAAAAAAGTGTATATTAATTCGAATAAAAGGGAAAAGCAAGTAAAAAAAAGTAAAAAAAATTAATTAATTAACATAATAATACATTTGATTAAAAATAATAAGAACTAAGAACACTTAGATAAAAAAATGATATATTTATAACAGAACATAAACAAAAAATTAAGGAGAATTATTCGAAATAAAGGAAAAAATAATATAACGATCAAATTTGAACACGCCTTTAAATATCCAAATAACATCAGTATATTGATTGAAATAAGTTGCAATAAATTCCATAAAAATAAAATAATAAATTATCAAAATATGCTCAAATTAACATTTTTTAATTTGAATCATAACTGCAATGCATTCGTGATAATTGATGTATTTATAGGTTATATAATTATATGAATTTCCAGAAAAATACGAAAAGAGTATTTTATAGAATTTTAAATCTTTTTTCTTACAGTTTTTATTTTCATAAAAACAATAAGAAAAAAAGATTTAAAATTCTATAAAATAATCTTCAGTTGATCTCTTCAGAATAAACGTTTCTCAGTTTAATAATTTGGAAATTAAAGTATTAACGTTATGAACGTTTATTAACTATTATTTAAAACTTTTATTGCAAAAATAGAATGAGAACAGAAAGGTTTGCACTTATAATGGTTGAAAACATAAATAACAATGAGCATGAAGCATTGTTTGTACGAATTATTAAATATTACTGACATCTGAATAGCCTGAAAATCGGCTGACTACTGCCGACGTTGGTCGACGTTTTTTTGACGTACTGAGGATTCAAACCGTAATAGTAACGTATCTCTCCGACAGTAAATTTATTCACGAGTATTAAAAAAATATTCAATTCGGTTGAAAATTGACGAGTCGTCGATTATTTGCACGAACAAATCCAAAATACCCCACTGTGCGACGTTGGGACCAGGCTGATACCGAGGAACGACGGAATCGACAGTCAACACCAAGCATTAGCGAGAAGTAAAAGTTTGGTTTTCGACTCTCTCATACGAGTTATTATTTCGAAGCTCACCGTGAGTATAGATCACCACAAATCTAGTTAAGGAGGACAGGGAATTACTTAAGGGTGTTTTGAATTCCATTAAACTAAAAAAAAAAATTATAAACTTTCATTCCATTTCCCTTAATTGCCAATTCGCTTCCGCTTTGATAGACTGAAGCTATACTGGAGGGTTACCCGTTCATTCTTGCGCAACCAATTCTTATGGGAAAACAAGGATGCCAGTGTAAAAACCTTTGACTGTCCCTGCAAAAACGACGACTTGATTCGGTTAAGGCGGAAGAGAACGCTCGTACACTGAAATTTTTTGAAACCTAGTCTGTATTGGCAACTTGTGTATTACAAGACCTAATGCAGCGAGGATAAAAAAAATATTTTAAGTTGAATTAGACTCAGAGTGCTACGGACATTAATGAGTTTTGGCTCATAGAACCATGTACTTAAATATTAGTACAATTCCCAAGATTATTTCATGACTTGTGAGGCAAAACGAGTAAATGGAATGAAAGATAGATGCCTTTGAAAATTTTGGAAGGTAATAAAATTTATTTTATAAAACAAAGGGGAATCTCTGTTCTATTTGAAAAAGCAGGAAAATGACTAACACATTTAGCTTGCAATAAAAAAGAAAAACTAAAGGGAAAAGATATGGCAATTTAGGGGATTTCAATTAGTTTACAATCTTTCAGTCTGCAATTTTGATTCTCGCTTTTGTGGGCTCATATCTCCTAAAAAATAGAGGTAACAATTTGCATAAAAAAGGGTAAAATGAACAGGTTTCAAATTAGAATCACCATACATCCAGAACTCAGGGAAAATTGCGTAACAAGGGGATTTCTGATACAATATTATTTCAAGATCAAGGGATTAAAAGTAGAGAAGACTGAGATTTAATTCAATGTTAATTAGGTACCAGAAATTGTTGATAAAGTTTCTTTTGGGATTTTCGTTAATGATAAATTGATTCGTTTCAGATTTGTCGTCCTAGCAGGATTGGAACCGACGTGTGTACTCTGTACCAATTTCCTGAGAAGGGCAAATTAAAATTGATAAAACCAAAACTTATGATTAATTTCATTAGGTGGAAATGTCGAGAAAAAAATATAAAAATTTAAATCAAATTAGTACAGTAAATTATCAATTATGATTATTTTGAATTGCAAATCTACAATGATAAGTTCATAAAGAGAGATAGAAAATAATGTAATAATATACACTGGATACGAGATAGCCGTGTGTCAGTCAAAGGGAGTTTGAGCAGAAATGGGTTGTGACATGTCATTCGAGGTTTTCTACGTATAATACATAAACGACGTAATATACGTAGAAAATTGTAGAAAACTATGTATAATATATATTAAAGATGGCGAACGTTATTTGCTTGGGCGGGACTGCATTTGACAGATTTGAATAATTGAAATAACCTCTTATAAAGCTGTTCCATCGATATAATTTTAATTTTTAGAATAAAAATGTTAAGACCAAGTGTAAAAAAATATTCTAGGCGCGGAAACCATGGAAACCATTAATTTCGAGCGTGAACGATTGATTACACTCGTGTACCACATGCTCGAAAACGTTGCGGATTATGAAGGACAATAAACGCGTATATTATTATTTTTTAAGTAATTTGTTTAGGAATGTGATAAATAATGACGAATACTGAATTAATTGCTGAATATTAGTTATTTCTATACGGCAATTGGGTATTTTTCGAGTAAATAATTCAAAAATCCTGCCCATATAGTCACGTGATCAAATGTAAAATAAATTTTTAGAAAACTGAGGACGTAATATACGTAGTAATATACATTTCGAAAACCATGTAATATACGTGATGTATTATACGTACCAATCCCTGAGTTTGAGGTAAATTGAAAGAGGGTTTTGACATTTAACGCCCTCCATTGTCATCCAGAGAAGTAAGTGAAACGAGCGCGAAATTCGAAATGTGTAGTTTATGAGAAACAAAAGAAGAAGCATATTTTATTAGAATATTCATTAGAAGAATACAAATAAAATAAAAAATAAGTATATTCTTTCACCATCTGTACAGTATATACGCATAGTATATGAGAATGAAAGAAATTTATGAAAAAATGCCTGGATGAAAGGAATCGAATGAATGGAAATAATTATTGTGCGACTATTATTTCGTTGAGAATGTAACAATTTCAAAAAAATGATTAATTATGGTCGAAAATTCATCTCAGGCAGTAGAATGTTAACCCTCTTGATGACTAATTCTTCTTTTTTATTTAAAATTCATTTATTCGGTTAGTAATTTACGTATGAGGTTGACAATTCCTTTAGAAACTCAAAATTTTTGTTGAGATTTCATCCACTTTGTGAAACATCTGGTTTCATTTCGGTGGAAAATTAATCTCTTTGGTTGAAAATTAATGTCCTTAATAAAAATTGAAAAACTTTAAATCGATATTTATATGTTCTGCATAAAGTTTTATTTTTTTAGATGGACATTTATTGTAGGTTAGGTTCATAGTAGATGGAGAATTTCTTTAGAAATTCAAATATTTGGTTGACATTTCATGTATTTGGTGAAAAATCTTTGTTTATAGGCGCGAAAAATTAATCTCTTCGGCAAAAAATAAGTTATTGTAAGAAAATTCATTTTCTTAACCGAAAATTCATTTTTAGAACTGAAAATCTAACTATTCCAAGTTTTATTGAAAACAATTTTTTTTATAGTAATTTTTAAATTGAATTAAATTTTAAATTGAATTTAAATTTTGTCATGTAATTTGTCACCTATAAATATGTCGATAATAACTTATTCTTGGTTAAAAATTTATTTTACTTCTATTTTCACTATTCTAAGGTTTTGAGAAGTGTTCATTGATTTATAATTGTTGCGATATAGAGGTAATTTGCAGAAGAGGTGGGTGAAATATAATAAGAATCAATTCACATTAATATTTTGGTACATTTATTACTCTTCCGACATACAATTTTATGAATTAAAATAAACATGCATTATACATACATAATAAAATGAAATAAAATTCATACTAATGTTGAAGTAATTTGATTAGTTCGGTTACAATTTACAAATAGCATACAGATATATTGAACCTTTGGCATAATAAAAAAATGTATATACAATTTCTGATCATTATATTTCAAGTCAATCATTATAACGGATAGTGTTAAAATGCAATTTACTAGTTCAAAAGTAAGAAAGTTTATTAAGAACTTATTCTTTTCGTTTAAAACTTGCAGGCTTTTATAGAAAATTGACTGATGGTTTAAAATGTTTATTTCTCTGCTGAAATTTCAATTGAATTTTGTTTTTGTTATTGAAATTCAAATACTTTTTATTCTAATTTTTATTTTCCCTTTCAAAATTCATCTCTTTTCAGTATAAATTATATGTTTTTTGGATTCAAATACAATTTACTGGTTCAAAAGTGAACAATTTTATTAAGAACTTATTGTTGGATTAAAATTGCATTTTAATTGGATGAAAACATGAAAATTTTACTAAAAAGAGATGAATTTTGAAATGTAAAATACAGATTGGAATACAAAGTATTTAAATTTCAATTAAAAAAACATTCCAGTTGAACTTTCAGCAGGGAAATCTAAATTTTAAACCATTTGTCAATTTTCTATAAAAGCCTGCAAGTTTTAAACGAAAAGGATAAATTCTTAATAAAAATTGTTCACTTTTGAACCAGTAAATTGCATTTAAATCCAATCGGTTATTATGATGGACTTGAAATATAATGCGCAGAAATTGTATATAGATTTTTGTATTGGGCCACAGGTTCAATATATCCGTATGCTTTCTGCAAATTGTAACAGAACTAATAAAATTACTTTAATGTTCGTATGAATTTTATTTTATTTTATTATGTATGTATAATGCATGTTTATTTTATTTCATATATTGTATGTCAGAAGAGTAATAAATGTACCAAAATATTAATGTGAATTGATTCTTATTATATTTCACCCACATCTTCTGCAAATCACCTCTGTATCGTAACAATTTTAAATCAATGAATACTTCTCAAAACCTTATTATAGTGAATATAGGAGTAAAATAATATTTTAACCAAGAAGAAGTTATTATCGAAATATTTAGTCATGACAAATAACGTGAACATTTTTTAATTAATTTAAAAATTAAATTAAATTTAAAAAATTCCTATAAAAAAGATTATTTTCAATAAAAATTGGAATAGTCACATTTTCAGTTCTAAAAATGAATTTTTGGTTAAGAAAATGAATTTTTATATAAAAACTTATTTTCCGCCTAAGAGATTAATTTTTTGCACTAAGAAACAAAGATTTTTCACAAAATACATAAAACGCCAACCAAATATTTAAATTTCTACAGAAATTCTCCATCTACTATAAACCTAACCTACAATAAATGTCCATTGAAAAAAATAAAATTTTATGTTGAACATTTTAATATTGATTTGAAGTTATTCAATTTTCATTAAGGGCATGTGACACAGATAAATACCTATATTACCGACCACAGTTTTTCAGTTCACTGAATGTTTTTTTGAACCTGAGAACTTTTTTTGTAAATAAAATATCGAGCTGAAACTTTGAGAAATGTATTAGAGTGCAATAAAGTACATTTAGGTACTGCATTTTGGTAGAAACTTCACTGAAAATTATTTCATCTTTTTTCTGAACCTCAACATTTTTTGAACGTTC
>NC_046659.1:4995134-5001060 GCF_010883055.1 Belonocnema kinseyi | reverse complement strand
TGTTATTTACTTAATTAAATGTAAATGCTGTAATAAAGCTTATATAGGTGAAACTGGCAGGAGATTAAAAACTAGAATTGCTGAACACAAAAGAGATTGTGAGGTTGGAAATTTTAATACAGGTTTGTCGCAACATTCTTGGAATTTCAATCATTACTTTGATTTTGATTTTAAACGCATAAAAATATTAGCTACAGAAAAAAATATTTATCAACGACGTATTATTGAGTCTATTTTTATAAACAAATATCGTAAAATTTCTGTTAATTTACAGACTGAAATTCTAAATATCAATAAAATTTATCAGAGGATTATAAAATAATGTTTTTAATATTAATCACCTCTATATGTATATATGTGTATATATATGTATGCTATATGTATGCTATTTGAAATCAATTAATATTATTATTAATTAACTGTAAATTATTATGCTGGGGCTTTTAAGCGTTTGATTCATCTTTTAAAACAAAAAAGTTTAAATAGCCTCCGAACTTTCGAAATTATAAATTTTGTTTATGAGAATCATTTGGAATTAAATAATAACAAACTATAGCTTCCTAGAATTTGCTTATATTATACTTTTTGCATGACTACTTGGAACTTCGCTTTTCAAGATTTAAAATTGCTAGCAATTTTAAAACGTGTTAAATAGATAAATTCAACTTCCACGCTTAAAACTCTAGCACAATCATTTACTGCTAATTAATATTAATTTTAATATCAATATCTGTTCAGATAATATTATTATAATTATTATATCATATATAGTTAATTACATATTATATTAATTCTATTATTATGTACCCTGGTTATACTTCTTTCTTCAGATTTCCATGTCCTAACTCAAAATGTTAATTATTTTTTAGAATTCCTTGTCCCAGATCTGAATTATAGTTTTTTAAAAAAATCTCTAATCCAATTCAGAAATACATACAATTGATTCGAAAAATTTCCTGTTCCAATTCAAAGCTCAGGGTGAAATTAGAAAAATGAAACTTTTAAATCTGAAAATGATTTATTTGAGGTGGAAACGATCGCGAAAGAACTATTTTTTGTCAAGTGGTGTATTTTTGGCTTTAATGAAGGAAATAAGGGTGAGTGGATGCAGAAAAGGCAGAAAGTGGGGAGATCGAGTGTAAAGGGAAAAGGGTGAGTGAAGGCAAAAGTGTGAAGGGTGAAAGTTTGTGGTTTGAAGTGAAAATTTGGAGCGTGTGAAGTTTTTGAGGTTAGGAGTGAAAAAATAGTTGCTTGGTCAGGGGGACAAAGGTAGGTGATAATGGCGGAAAATTTCACGGAGCTTTGGGTAAGGTAGGATGCCGACGAGGCGAAGTCCACAAACTGGCGTCAGAGGGCAACAGTTACTGGACGATCGTACAGAACAGAAAACCGTAGTGACTGCAACAACTGACGTTGCTGAAAGCATTGGAAGTGGGGGGATGGGTGACGTTGATCGCAGTGACAGCAGAGATAGGTATAGGGGGTTGGGGGGATGCTTGAAAAATTGGAAGCTCTCATTAAAGGGTTTAGAGAGGAAACAAGAAAGAGATTAGATGACATGAATAGGGATATGAACAGGCAGGGAAACGATGTAAGGGGGAAAGTGAAAAAGGTCAGAGAAAAATGGGAAGAATGGGATAAACGTTGGAAGGAGAAGAAAGACAAGGTTTGGGGTAAGCTAGAGAGCATTGAGAATAGACAGAGACAGGTTGACGAATAGAGATCTAGAGAAATAAAACACTTGGAAGAATGGGTATCCAGTCTAGAAATTAGGTATAAGCATATGGGAGAAAAGACAGAAAATGAGGGAATAGTTAAAGAGAATGAAAAAAACGTCCGAAGTGAGAATGAAAGTTTGAAGAAAAGACTCAGTGAGATTGAAAGAAGATTAGAAGGGGAAGAAAGGGCAAAGAGGAAAAAAAACATAGTAGTTAAGGGATTAAAAGTGGAGAGTGAAACACGAGAAGTGGAAATAACAAATCTTTTGCGAGATATTAGAGTGCAGGTAAGGGTAGAAGGAGTCAAGAGAATAGGAGGGACAAAGCAAGGAACAGAAGGAATGTTTCCAGTAAAAGTGGGGAGTGAGGAGAAGAAAAAGAAAATTATGGAGGGAAAAAAATGATTGAGAGCAAGAAGGGAAAGAATTGAAGCAGATCTGACATGGAGGGAGGGGAAAAGGAGATGGCAAATAGAGCAGAGGACTTGGGTAGAGAGGAAAAGGGGCCATATGGTATGGATAGGGAGAGACAGGTTATGCATGAATGGGGAGGATTAGTGCTGGGATGAAGATTTAGAAGAATTAAGGAAAAAAGGAAAAAGTCTTGAGAAAGGTAGGGGGAAGGGAGACGAAAAAGTGTCTAGAAATAAATCAGAGGGGTTTCCAAACGGCAAAGGGGAAACAAAGTGAAGAGGAAAGAAGAGGGAAGGGAAGAGAAAAACGTGAAAATAGCTTTCTGGAATGTGTCAGGTTTGAAGAACAAGAATAAAGCATTTTGGGAGGAGTTAGGAAAGTGGGATGTGATTATGATGAGTGAAACTTGGGCAGATGAGAAGGACTGGAAGGGAATAAAGAAGCTGTTACCGAAAGGTTATGTGTGGACAATGCAAGAAGCAAGAAAAGAACACGTTAAAGGAAGAAGGATGAGCGGCATGGTATCAGGGGTGAAAAAAGAATTAGCAGTAAAAGGGAAAAAAGATGGGGACATGAAGGAAAAGGATGGAACAATGATAAGAAAAATTATAATTGGGAAAGTAGAAATAGCGTTGGTGTGTGTATACAGAAAAAGAGGGGAAGAGGAAGGCTGGAGAGTAATAAGGAGGTGTATGGAGGAAAAGAAGGAAGAATTGGTTTTAATAAGAGGGGACTTCAATACATGGACTGGCGAACAAGGGGGAGGGTCATGGGATGAAGAAAAGGAGACATTTATAAGGAACTCCAAACATAGAGAGACGGACAAGGAGGGGAGGAAGTTACTAGACATTATAGGAGAAACAGGATGGTTTATATGCAATGGCCATATGAAAGGAGATGAGGAAGAGGAGATCACATTCATAGGAAAGGGAGCAACAGTAATAGACTACATCTTGATTGAAGGAAGAATGCGGCATATGATAGGAAGTATGAAGTTAGGGAATAAAATAGGGTGCGAACGAAACACGAAAATGGGAATCTGGGGGGTAGATAAATTAAACGAGTTTAAACAAAAGATGGAAAAGGAGAAGGTAATGTATGAAAAAGAAGAGAGAATAGACTCGTTAGTTGAAAGGTTGAAGGGGTCCATTGAAAAGGTAAAGGATGAGCTGGGTACTAATGAAGAAAGAGTAGGGGGAAAGAGAGGCTGGTGGGACGAGGAATGCTGGGAGAGTAAAGAGAGAATAAAAGAGAGTGTGAGCAAATGGAGAAGAGGGGAAATGGAGAAGGAGGAGTATAACAGGAGGACAAAAGAACATGAGAAGATGCTGGAAATAAAAAGACAAAAGGGAAAGAAAGAATATAAAGCAGAAGTAGAAAAAGCGATCAAAGAAGGTAGGGTGTGAGATGTGATAAATAGGGATATACGAGAAAGGAAGGGCGTTAACGCAGAAATAGCAATGGAGGAATGGACGATTTATTTTAAGGGTCTATTAGGGGGAGAGCAAAATAAGATCAAAGGGGAAAAGTGTAGGGTAATCCAAGGAGAAATGGAGGAAGGGAACGAGATAACAAGAGAAGAAGTGGATGAGGCAATAAATAGGATAAAAAGAAACAAGGCGATGGGAGAAGATGGGATATGGAAGATTTGCAACAAGGTGTGGAAAGGGGAAGGTTGGCCGAAAGAGTGGACGACGGGACTGGTGGTACCGCTTGTCAAGAAAGGGGAAGGGAAGAAGGTAGAGGAGTACAGAGGGATCACTCTCATGTCAGTCGGCTATAAAATATATGCAGAAATCTTAAGAAAAATGTTGGAGAGTCCGGTAGAACAAAAAGAAAATATCCCACATAATCAGACGGGATTTAGAAAAGGGATGGGAACTATAGACAGCATTTACGTACTTAACTATTTAGTTAACAGAAATTTGGGGAGAAAGAAAGGGAAACTAGTCGCTTTGTTCGTAGATTTCAAAGCAGCGTTTGACTCAGTGAACAGAAGAGTGCTGTGGCAGGCAATGAAAGAGAGGAATGTAGAGGAAAAGTTGGTGGAGAGGATAAAGGGAATTTTTACTGAAACCAGGATTAGGGTGAAAATAGGAAAGAAATAAGGGCAGGTTTTCTGGACAGGCCGAGGTCTAAGGCAAGGGCGCCCGTTGAGTCCGTTACTATTTAGTAACCTACTGGATGACTTAGTGGAGAAGCTAAAGGAGAAGGGGAAAGGAGGAACGGTTTTGGGTAATAGCAAACTATACTCTCTAGCATACGCGGACGATGTAGTTCTATTAGCAGATGATGAGAAGGGGATGAACCTAATGATGAGAATCTTCGAAGAGTATGTCGGAACAAAAGAGCTGACAGTGAACGTAGATAAGACAAAGGTGATGTGTTTCAGAAATAGAAAGAGCAAAATAAATTACGTTTGGAAGGTGAATGGACAAAAAGTGGAAATTGTGGAGGAGTTCTGTTATCTATGTTTTTGGTTTGAGGCAGAAGGGGGAAACAAGCTGCAGGTGAGGAAAAGAATTAAATGTGCGAGTAAAGTAATGGGCCAAGTATGGGGTATAAGAAAGAGAAGGTTCAAGAACGATTGGAGAATGAGGGTCTGGTTGTTTGATGCGTTGGTGTGGGCGGTGTTGTGTTATGGTGTGGAGATCTGGGGATGGAAGGAACATAGGAAAGTAGAAAGCATGCATGAGCGATTTCTAAAGTGGGTAATGGGGGTTAGCGGGAGTTGCCCAGGATATATGTTAAAAGAAGAGTTAGGAAGAGAAATTATGGTTACTAGACAAATTAAGAGAGCCTGGAGGTTTGAAGAGAAGCTAAAATTGCACAAGCATGTTTCGGCGAAATTCGGACCAATGAAGCCAGAGGTAATGTGGGAAATTCCAAATGGGAGGAAGAAAGGAGAAAAATGAGAAGGGTGTGTAATATTCGAGAAGGGGTTATGGAGTGGCAGGACATAGAGTTAGAGCTATTGGTTAAACAAGGAGAAGAGATATGGACAAAGATTATAGAATCGAGGTACAATAGATGGTATATGATGGTCAAAGGGTTGACGGAACTAGAATATCTGCAAAAAATAAAAAGGGAAGAAAAAAGGAGTAGGGTTGTACGTTTCAGAATGGGAGAAGGAGTGAGAGCATGCAGATATTGGATGGATGAAAAGGAGAATTTTTGCAGAGTATTTAGATATGAAATGGAGTCTTAGGCACATGTATTAGGGAGATGTACAGGAGAGGAAGAGGGACAGTTGAGTGTGGATGAGTGTGTAAGATGGATCTTGGATGGAAGGGGACAGGGAGTGTGATGGGGATGAAAAAATTGGAAGAAGTAAGGGAAAGCGAGGGAGTAGGGCAGAGCCAGACGGGTGGTCATGAAAAGGGTCAATAAAAAAACGAAAATTGTTTTCAATATCGTGGAAAATGCATTTTTTTATGTAAGAGGAAACGGAAGCCCTGGAAGCTCGCTCATTTTAGGAATTAATATCACTACTGTTACTATTGTTTATCCTACGTAATGCGAAAGAGTAGAATATAAGTAGTAGTTAAGTTAGATTAAGGATGGAATTGTAAATATACGATTGTGAATCAAATATTAACCGGAATTCTTTTTTAATTTTTATTTATTTATAAAACAATACAAAAATACTATTGATTATTTTTCTACATAGTCTCCTTCACGCTCTACACTTTGAGGTCGAGTCATCAACCAATTGCGCACGAATTCCTCAACATCTTGATCGTGGTCAAATCGCAATCCTCCAAGTGCATCTTTCATGGGCGCAAACAAATGATA
>NC_046659.1:4976214-4995034 GCF_010883055.1 Belonocnema kinseyi | reverse complement strand
AATACACTACATTACAAGAACCTACACTGTGAGAGTGCTTGCGATTGGCTAAGAAAAGTATTTGTAAAATTCCGGTTTATATTTGATCCACCCTCGTATTTACAGGGAGCGGAGGCCCTCAAATCCGAAAAAGGGAGAGAGTAAATACATACATAATTCAGAAATATTTCATTCAAACGCTCAATAATTCGTACGTATAAAATACAAACTTTTAACACCTTTTAATTTTACCATTTTTTTTATCAAATTATGCTAAAATACGAAATTACCGATTTAAAATTTTTATGACTAACATTTTAGAGATTTCTGGTTAAAAATATAAATTACACTATTATTTTTAAGGTCAAAAATGATAATACTTCAAGAAAATTTCAGTTCGTAACATTAAAGATTGAACGATTAAACAAATTTTTCAACTAAAAACTTTTTAATATAAAAGTAAAATTATTTTTATTTTAAGTTGTTCCTGATTAATATTTTTGCAATTTTATTTACAGATAAAAATTTGAGTTCACTAACTGGAAATGTACGAAATTAACTTACTATCAAAATAATTGAATTTTCTACTAAAAAAAAGAGAAAAACAATTTTACAACAAAGTAGTTACATTTTCAACCAAAAAGATGCATTTTTTGACTGAAATCAATCATCTTCAACCAAAAACTAGACTTTTCACAAATAAGTTTAAATTTTAGGCAAGCAGTTGAAATTTTAACTAAAAAGTTATGTATTCTAAAACGAAAAAAAAATTAATCCAACAAAAGAAGACAAATTTTATAGAAAAATTAATACATTTTTCATCAAAACAAATAGATTTTCAGTCAGATAGTTAAGTTTTTATACATAAAAGAGGAAATTTCTCCTAAAGCAGATGAATTTTCAAACCAGAAAGAAAAACTTGCTACAAAACAATTGAATTTAAACCCGAAAAAATTAATTTAAAAAAATACTTTTATTTTCAAACAAATAGTTACATTTTCAACTAAAATGATGAATCTTCAACAAAAAAAGTTTAAATCCATTTTTATTGATCAAAATGATTTATTCCTTAACATTTAAAAATGTATTGATTTAGTATTCAATTTCAAGCATTGAAAATAATAGCTTTGGTTTATGTTTTTTAAGCAGAAGTCTTTTAACTATTCCGTTTAAAAAAACTTTACACTGTTTTGTAAAAAAATTATCTTTTTGGCTTTGAAACTCAACAATTTAAAAAAAAATCCTTATTGACTGAAAAGTCAACTATTGTGTAAAATTTATATATTTTTGGATGAGGTTAACAATTTTTAATAAAAAATTTAAACTTTTTTAGTTGAAGATTCAGCATTTCAGTTAAAAATGTAACTATTTATTTGAAAATATAAGTTTTTTTTGCGATTAATTTTTTGGGCTTAGAATTCAATAAAAAATTCCATTTTTTGGCTAAAGATTATTAATTTCAGTTACAAAATTCATCTTTCTGGTTGAAAATATAACCATTTCAGTGGAAATTTGTTTTTCTCTTTTTTCTAGTTGAAAATTCAATTATTTGGATAGTAAGTTAATTTCTAACATTTTCAATTCGTAAACTCAAATTTTTATCTATAAATAACAATGCAAAAATATTAATCTGGAACAACTTAAAATAAAAATAATTTAACTTTTATTTTCAAAAGTTTTTAGTTAAAAAATTGGTTTAATCGTTCAATTTTTATTGTTATTTATATTTTTTAATCAGATCTCTAACATGTTAAAGTCATAAAAATTTAAATTTTGTAATTTCGTATTTTAACATAATTTGATAAAAAATTGTAAAATTAAAAGGTGTTCAAAGTTTTTATTTCGTATTTAGCGTTTAAATGAAATATTTCTAAATTAAAAATTTGTCAAGCTTCAGTTTTAAAAGTTTAAAATTCAAAAGATTTTCACCTCAAATGAATCATTTTCAGATTTAAAAGTTTCAACTTTCTAATTTCACCCTGAACTTTGAATTGGAACAGGAAATTTTTTAAAGCAATTGAATGTATTTCTGAATTGAATTAGAGATTTTTTAAAAAAAATTACAATTCAGATCTGGGTCAAGGAATTCTAAAAAATAATTAAAATTTTGAGTTAGGAGATGAAAATTTGAAAAAATAATTATAATCAGGGTACATTATAATAGCACTAATATTATTTATAATTAACTATATATGGTATTATAATTATAATAATATTATCTGATCAGATATTGATATTAAAATTAATATTAATTAGCTGTAAATGATTGTGCTAGAGTTTTAAGAGTTGGAAGTTGAATTTATCTATTAAGCCAAAAAAATTCAAATAGCCTTTAAAAATTAGAAAATTTGTTTATGAGAATCATTTAAATAGAACAATGACAAATTCTAAGTACTAACAGGCATACAATTTTTACGAACACTTTTTAAAATTCACATAAACAAATTTTATAATTTCTAAAGTCGGAGGCTTTTTAAACTTTTTTGGTTTAATAGATAAATTAAACGCTGAAAAACCCCAGCACAATCATTTATAGCTAATTAATATTAATATTAATATAATTATAATATCGAATAAAATAGTGATATAGAGGAGAAATATAGCCTAAGGACAAGAGGAACTGTAATATAGACACAGAAATATCACAGGAAAAACAGAAGATAAACTTTACATCGATTTCCGATGAAGGATTCTCTGCAAAAAAATTAACTTCACAGGATAAGCTTTACACAAATATCGGTTAAACTTTCTTTTGTTTTTCCATGACAAACACATGTTTTTCGAAAGATGCGAAGTTGGCTAAACAAAACTTTACCGCTCTAAAAAATTTTCTGCAACAAATTTTATTCATAGTTTTTTCTGTGATGTAAGGATTTAATTATTGAATTATTATCTATTCAGGTAAAAATTCTAAGAGCGAATATATGTAGCTTCGTTTTATTAAAACATTTAAGAGAGCAAAAGAGTATAGTAAAAACTGGTAAAAGTATACACTGAAGACAATAAATTCTATTCTATATATAATTATAATATCACATACATAATTATATAATTTATTTTCATCATGTACAATAATATACACAATATGAAGTATATAATATAATGAACACAATATAATTTACAACAAAATATTAATCACTGTATTAATATTCTGATATTGCAGATATATTTTTATTTTTAAATTGTGCGAAATATTCAAATATCATTAAAATCGCCAATTTCTTTAATTTCTTTCAAATGCGGATCAAGATATAAATAAGACTATTATAATATAACATAATTATGATTTTATCATTAACAATATATGTATATATTTATATATAATAGTATTAATATTTATATCTTTTACATTTTATGCTTGAAATAACGTAATCTCAAAATATGCGCATATAAAGATGCGCATATAAAGATGCGCGCGAAGTATTCAAATCATGAGAATCGCCAGAATCGAAATATGGAAATATTAAAATCGTAATCTCTTGATTTTATTTCAAAGTGGACAGAGATATAAATAGAACAGCCGAAGTGTTCCGATCGGCAATCGTGCACCTTCGAATTTTCAAATTCAGCAGAGAAATGGGTTGCGCGCGCAACCCAGTCATTTATACCGTCTCCTACTATATTCACACGGACATAGCCCTATCATAGTATTGGACCACATCTCGTTTCAGATCTGGGATCACTGGCTCGACTCTGCTTACGCGAAGGAAAGGGAAACAGGGTGAACCTCGAAGCCTTGCAATGTGCAGCGCGAAACTCAAAGGCGCGCTTCTTGGTTGCCGAGAGAACTCGCAGCGAGACTGGACGCTACTCGAATCCTCTGCATGAAGAAGCTCGCCGCGAGCTTCACGAACTTCGCGAGCCTTGCCGAGAACTATGGCTTAGCCAGGGGCGAAGTTTGGGCCGACGAAACTAAGTTTTTTAATTATTCAATCACCTTTTCCCCACTCTTTGTCTACACATAAATCCGAAGCCCCCGTCGGAAAAAAATCAAAGCCCCTCCCGGAAAAAAATCCTGCCCATGTTGCTGGCCGAGGAAATTCCACAATAATTTTTTAAAACACTTTATTCCAAATTACCAGTATCTTTGTACTGACATGAAATAATGAACAACGTCCATCATTAAACAAAATTTAATAATTTTCTATTAAATCCTTTCATTTTTAAATAATATATCCTTCACTTCTGAACAAGCATTTCAAATTTCTACCAAATTAGTTTAATTTTAAACCAAAAATATGAATTACAAACACAAAAGTGAATCAAAATTTAAGAAATTTAAATTAGATTAAAAGCCAAATTAAAAATCCTATTTAACGTCCAATAATCAAATTGATGCAAACTCCTGTTAAAAAAATTAAAAAACAAGAATCCAAGGGCCCAATTTGGACAGCAACGAACAAACAAAAAATTCTATTGTAATCTGAAAAAAAAATTCAGACAAAAATAAAGAAGAGGAAAGAAAAATGAGAAGGCAGCCAACCACATCCCTTTTCTTCTCTTTTTTTCCTTTAAATGTTATTTTATTGTTATTTGATGATAATAAAAATAAAAAAGACGAAAGAAAGAAAAAGAGAAGGAAGGGGATGTGGTTGTCTGCCTTCTCATTCTTCTTACCTCTTTTTTATTTTTGTCTAAATTTTTTTTTATTGGTTTTTTCAGATTGCAATAGGATTTTTTGTTTTTGTTTGTTCGTTGTTGTCCAAATTTGGTCCTTGGATTATTTTTCTTAACAGGAGTGTGCAATTACATTTACAAGCAAAGTGATGATTCTTCAATGAAGAAGATTTATTTTCTAGAAACAAATTAGTTTAATTTTTCATATAAATCAGTTGTGAACGTTCATGTGAACGGAATAAAAAAATTATTTTTCTAATTTTTGTTTTCCTCAAATTGATTAGAAGGCCAAAAAATAATATTTTGCCGGCAAGCATTGTCAAATACAAATGTTTTTAAACAGTTACCTGCCCTTACAAATCACCCTTTATTCAAACCTACCTTGTTAAAGTTTCATTGTCGATATTTAACAAAATAAAAACGTCCGAAATCCTCTTTTCTAACCCCACGAATTATGGAGTCGGTGGGATTGTTTAGCAAGACCCCTAAAAACCACCATTACTATAACCACACCTAAAATGTCAACAATGACCAGTTTGATTGTCGATATTTGAAAATATACAAACATAAAAAATCCGCTTTTTTCATCCTACAAATTATGGGTGCAATGAGAATGTTTGGCAGGACTTCTAAAAAACCACCCTTGCCATACCCAAACTTACAATTTTCAAAATTGCAAGTTTGATTGTCGATATTTAAAAATACTGAGAAGGTATTAGTTTTATGCGAAAAATGACTTTCGCGAATTTAATCAAATGTCCACGTTCGCTAACCAACCATTTCTGATATCAATTCAAAAAATTAAAGCTTTTCCAAAATTTTTGAGACCGCTTTTTTAAAAAATTCAAAATTCTATCGACAGTTATTTATAGCACACAAAAATATGCACAATTTATCCCCATGGCTTGTTTCGATAAAATCAAAATTACCAAAAGTTATAGGATTTTCAAAATCCAAAAAACCAAACGAAAAAGAACATTTGAAGTCAAACAAAGCGTGATATGGAAAAACGTGATGAAGAGAAAAACGTTATTTTTCCAAGGCCCTACATTATTCTTTTATTAGATCTTTGAATTTTCTTTTAAAAAATCGAAAATTCAAATGTTTATCACAAAAAAATTAATTGCATTCTCATCCATAATGAGAAGGTATTAGTTTTATGCGAAAAATGACTTTCGCGAATTTCATCCAATGTCGAAGTTTTGAGGCCCCCTGAGTCAGGAAAACAAGTTTTTACGCCGGTGTCTGTCTGTCCGGCGAACAAGGATTTACAAATTTTTTACGAATATTTTTCTTTTTTTGACATGAAGCCTAATTTTTCTTTAATCGTAAAAAACAAGATTAAACATAAAGAATCTATGTATAAACGAGGCAATAAGAATCAGTATGTTTTAATTTCCATGCATATTATACATTGTAATTGCATCAATTTATTGGAATGTTACATGTTTTAGCTTAGCTAAGAATATAATTTAATGCAAAATAAGAAAAAAATATTAAAGTAAACACGATAAATACAATTTGCACTTTATTTTGGAATGTCTTAATAAGCAATCCCAGGCAGAGTTACATAAAAATTTATTATATTTAATATAAAAGTGTTAAGCATAATGAAGAAAAGTTTTTTTTGTGGACAAAATGGAGTGTTTTTTCACGAATCGAACAAAATATAAGAAAAGTAACTTTTCTCTTCTCTACACAAGAGTCGAAATTTAGGCCCTACTTTGAAGCCGTATCTCCTACCTTCGTATGGGCTGGAATCTGTAAAGTAGGCTCTAAATAACCCGAAATCGGCCGTTTTTCCACGTTTAGCGTCAAAGTAGGGTCTGTATTTAAAATAAATTAGACCCTCTTTGAAAGTTCAAACTACTACTGTAGGACTTGTGGCATCAAATCATTCTCTCTATAATCTCACACCAATATGGATGAATATAAACAAGGTTTCTTATTTATCAGAAAAAAAAAATAATAATATCAGTGATATAAATGTCAAGGATATTCGCAGGTATTTTTTCATACATATTGTTAATAGAATTGGTTAATTATGAGTCTAAAGCAGACATGCCCAAGCTGGAGAAATTCCCGGCAGCCACACATGTTTTGCGCTTACCACTATTTCGACTGGAGAGCGAGAGTCGTGGTAGACGCGTGGCTAGATGCCCTCCTCTCCTACCCAAGCAGCACCGCAGATACGAAATATCTGTTAGTTAGGGTGCTTGGGGCGACTAACATTCCAATATAAATTTGTAATGGTGACTAGAATTTTAATTATTTTATTTCAGTATGTTTACATTTGTTTTCAAATAACGTAATTCAAAGGAGAAATGTGTAAAATATTTATGCCTGGAAATTTTCAACATTCTTCTGATCATCACTCACCTGTAAAACTCTCTCTTTTTTTTACAGCATTCCTACAGTAAAATACACCTGACTGCAGTATGAAAAAATATCCTGCCTCAAAATATTACCTGTCTTGATGATACGCAGGTAGCTGGACGGTGAAAACTGTAAACGCCAACCTAAACCCCGGCTTAAAATCTTAAAGCTTAGAGACTTAAAGTAAATTTTTAAACTTAAACATCAACGTAGTAGGCTCAAATTCAATTTCGAATATTGTATTTAACACATATCATATTTAGTTTTAGTAGAACATATTTGAATTTATTGATACGGAATAGGATTCAGATTTTTTTATTATATTTCATTTCTGTAACGTAAATTTCTACCCTGTACATGACGTTAATAAATTGTTATACTGCAAAAAGTAGCATCCAATATTTCTACACATAATATGCACAATGTAAAAAACTTCAATACTAAAATATTCACCAATGTGAATTTGTACAAAAAAAGAAAGACATTGTACAATTCTCTTTTTAATTACATTTATTGTCAACAAATGTAAAAATACTAAAATAAAATAATTAAAACTCAGTCACTATTACAAATTGATATTAAAACGCTAGTCGCCCCAAGCACCCTGTCAGATATTTCGTATCTGCGGTGCTTGGGTCTGAGAGGAGAGTGTTAAGCACGCGTCTACCACCACTCTCGCTCTCCAGTCGAAATAGTGGTAAGCGCAAAACATGTGTGGCTGGCGGAAATTTCTCCAGCTTGGGCATGTCTGCTCTAAAAAATAATCAAAAAACAGGGCTTTTACTTTTTACTAGTCAGAAGTATATCGTTACCGTTACCTTCTCTGAAAAAAGTAAGGCGTTACCTTTGTGTTAATTTTTTGTAATAAAATTTCTTGTCACTTAAAAATCAGAAAAGCTTTAGACTGTTTTTTATTCGACAGGATTTTCAAACTTAAAACTTGTATTTTAATTTATTGAGAATTTTACTATTCTATTCTTTGTTTACAATTAATCATTTTTAGTTGAACCTTCAACAATTTGATTGACAGTTAATGTATTTTGTTGTAAAATCGTCTTTTTTGGTATAAAATTAACCTTCTTAATTGAAACTTAATTTTTTGGGGGAACATTCATATTTTTGGGTGAAAATTTTAATATTTTGTCAGAAAATTGCACTGTTAGATTAAAAAAAAACTTGTTGATTAAAAATGCAGAATGTTTTCTTTTTGACTTAAAAATTTCATAATTTGTTAATAATTATTTTTTTTGTTTAAAATGAAAATTTTTTATGAAAAATTCAACCGTTTCGACAGGAAATTCCACTTTTTGATAAAAACAATTTATTTTCAACTAAACAGCTCAATTTTCAAGTGGAAAAGATGAACGTCAAACATTTTTAACCAGAAAGCTCATTAATTCCACTATGATTTCAAAAAATACATTTTTCGATCAAAAAGTGGATTTTTCTTTGGAAATAGTTAAATTTTTCACAAACAATATCAATTTCAAACAAAAACATTAATGAAAGGAATTTCAAGCATTTTTACCAGAAAGTTCATTAATAAACTTTCTGGCTAAAAACGCTTGTAATTCATCTTCTCCACTTCAAATTCACTTAATTTTCTGACCAAAAAATAGAAGTTGTTAAAAAATTAGAAGAAAACCTGTCTAGTAATGAAGGGCTGCCTCGTGGTCCTTTCTTGTAGACTTGATCAGATTTCTCACTCATATTTATCTCAGTGTAATGTAATTCTTTTGAATTTAAACAATTTATTCCGTTCACTTAAACTATTTCTAATTCATCCTGCTTTATTTATTCAGCTTGAATTCATATGAATTTAATGGAATTTTCTAAATTGATTCTTACATTACTGAAATAAATGGTGCTAAGAAAGTAAAAACTTTTAGTACAAGTTTATCCATGGAAAACCATGTGGTTAAAGTAATAGTGAAAGTTTCTCCCTTTTCTAATACGATTGTTCTTTCTCGAACATTAAATTAAAAGAGTATGTGATCGGCTGCATTACAGAACTGGATAACCAAAATTTTGCTTGAAAATGGGTTTATTGCCTGTAAAATTTTCAAAAAATCAAATACGCATTTTCATGAAAGAATTTTCACGAAATATTATTTATTAGTAAAATAATTGAAATAAGTACTTAAAAAATTTAAACATCTTGCCATTTTCATGATTTAGTGTCAGAAGAAAATTTCTCGGATTTTTAACCAAAAAATGTACGTGACACTATGATATCCCGGGAGCAAGTTTTAATTTTTGAGAAAAAAATCGAAAACTTGCTTTTTAATCGCTATGGACCGCCAATTTTGAAAAACCAAGGAATTTTAATCTCAAACTGCTCGTTTCATTTTCTTGAAATTGTCTAGCCTTTTTGCATCAAACTTAATTTACCCGTCTTCGGATAGCTAATATCTCAGAAGAATGATTTTTTTTCATTTTTTATCCGGATATTGCATTTTTGATTGCAACTCACAGTCAAGCCTTCTCTGTTCTCAATTAACTAACACTTCGGCTCAGGAGTTGGCATTTGTTTTACCTTTATATATACAGTGAAACTTCTATAATTCGAACCGCCGATCATTCAAATTTTCGATAATTCGAAGTTTCTTGTTGGTCCCTGCCAAAACTCCAATTCTTTCAATGTTGAAAATATTCTATAATCCGAATTTCGATAATTCGAAGTTTTCATTAATTCGAATAAAATTTGACGTCCCAAGAGAGTTTATAGTTTCGATAATTCGAAGTACAAGACTATACCTGAATTCTGGCCGCTTCAAACATCTGCAACAATGAGCAAATGCAGAAAATGTCTCATTGTTCTGAGAAAAACGATTAGGAACAATACACGGAGAAAAAGATATCGCACAATGAAATCGCAAAACCTCTATATTGCAAGAAAGCGCAATATGATAACGTAGAATCAGGTCCCAGAGCTTTGTACGATATTATAATGCACTAATATCACAGACAAAAATGAAGTTAAATTTTGTTGCTGTCGTCGGCTACGGCGTCCTTAGTAGCAATGGGAAAAAGGCAGAGTATGAGTCAGTTCGAGCTATAAATCGGGACTCTAGATTTAAAGCAATCACAGAATGCTAATGATTAAACATATTTCGGCGAAAGTTTCATTGAGGTTAAGAAAATAATTCTGAACTCGTCGACTGTGTCGCGCTGAAGTGAGCAAATTTCAGTAAAACATGTAGAATCTACGACAGAAAACACAAAAAAATATGTACTTACTGATATATTTCCTCCGAAATAAATCACATTATTGTACACGAATTAGAACTTACTTGATACAATTTAGCAAAAGCGCAAAATGTAACTGACGGATGGGAATCCCCATTTCTTACGTTATAGATTGCACAATTATGCGGTATGTAATATAAAAACTTGCAATGTACGATATCACCATTTTGCGCTATTATAATGCGATAATTACGATATATAGCGCAGGAATTACGATATATATTGTAATTTGTGCGATATAGTTTTCTTAGTGTAGATTGTCAAGTAATTTCTCGATCTTTCCTGCTTATGCGATTGAACATCTTTGGAGGATTTTTGGAAGATGCGGAAACTTTGTACCCCGTCTCTAAGATGGTTATAGACAATGAAAATAGACTATGTTGTCCAGTATGTTTTCAAAGATGGTACATGGGGCAGATTACGTCACTGAATTATAAGTAATTTGAGTATGATACAATTAGACATTAGACAGACATGTATGTACTATTAGGGTGGTCCAAAACTACATTGCAACATTTTTTTTTCATTCGAGAGGGCGAAAAACTCCCCCCTCCAAGTTTCTATTTTCAGGGAAAGAAAATGTCTATTTTTTTTCGAACTTCGAATATTAACATGTGCCACCGGTCACTTCAAAATCCCATTTAATAAACATGGAGAAATTTTGAATTTTCGAAAAATTGAACTCATGTTCTAGGGTTTCATCGAAACGTGCTATACTTTTTGGATTTTTAAGACGGATATCTACGAAATAAAACCATACTATTAACTTTTATTTACAAGCCACTCTCACCCTCCCCACAGGCCCCAAATATGATACAAAAATAAAAAACTACATTTTTTATGTATTATTGTTACTTTTTACCAATTCCCGTCATCTTATTCATACGAAAAATTACTGATGGACAATTTGAATATTTACAATGACTTTTCAAACAATTTTAAATCGTTTAAACAAATGTATATTATTTAAACAATTATTTATTCCCAAAAAATGTAAAAAATAATCGTATTTTCTGATTGAAATGCAATCTTTTGTCATTGTTTTAAGTAGTAAATTCTTCTAAAAACATTATGTAATTATTTAAACAATTATTTATTGTTTATTTTCTAAATTTCTAAAAATTGAGCCAAAGATGTCTACTTTTGTCAAATTGGTATCCTATGCAACTGTTTGTTGAATAATTACGTAATTTTGATACATTTCTTCTAATGTTTAACAAATATCTATTTGTTTAAACCATTTTTATTTGCTCAATATGTTATTTTTCAATAACTATACAGATTAAATAAAATAGAACACATACAATTAATTACGATTTTAAAAGTATTTTTGTAAAATTAATTATTTAAACAAATTATAATTATTGTTTAAACAATTAAAAATTGGCTAATGTATTTTTTCTATACACTATTCAGTCAGAAACACAATTGCATGTGTTCTATTTTATTTCATTTTTTTAATTATAAAAAAACTGCTTGAGCAAATATAGATTGTTTAAACAAATTGAAATTCGTTAAAAATAAAAATTAATGTATCAAAATGGCGCATTTATTAAACAAACCGTAGCATAAGATATTATTTGGAAAAGATTTGGAGCTTCAGTTCAAAAACCTACGAAAAACAATATCTTATATTAATTTTGTTCTTTTAATATAACGTGAAAAATAAATAAGTGTTCAGGTTTTTCAAATAATAAAAAGAATTGGTGCTTTGAAATAGACATCGAAAATAACGTCAAAAATGACATCGAAAACAACGTCAAAAATGTCGTCGAAATCAACGTCAAAAATGTTGTCGAAACGACGTCAAAAATGACGTCAAAAACAACGTCAAAAACCATACCAATTCTTGACGTCGTTTTTGTAGTATCTTTTGATGTCGTTCTTGATGTCATTCTCGACGTCATTTAAAACGTCTTTTTTCACGTCATTTTAAACGTCGTTTTTGACGTGAAGTTTTTCAATAGGGAAATTCTTCAAAATGAAGACATACATTTAAATGTTATTATTTCTGTTTAAAATGTTGGAAATATTTTGAAAGATTCATAAATATCCTCGTAAAATTAATTTTTTAAGATTAAAAAGCATTTTTAATTTTCAAGGAATCTTAATAAAATGGTCGTAAATAATTATATTTTTAATTATTTTTGGAATCTTTTCAACTTTTAAATTATTTTTGAATTTATTTCAAAACTTCTAAATATTGTTTAAAATTAATCGGATTTCCCCACAATTTAAAATAAAATATGGAATATTTAAAAAAAAATCCTGAAAATCTTTCAGATTATTTTATTGAGAATTTTAGAAATCTGTTTAAATCTTTTTGAATATAGTTTAAAAATGATTGAGGGGTTTCATATAAAATAGTCAAATTTCCTACCGGAATATATGAATCTTCAATAAAAATGTAAATTTTCAACCAAAAACAACGAATTTAATACAAATTAGTTATATTTTTTCACATGTCTTCGCATGGGTACCCTCTCACAATGCAGAATAAATTATTGTGCCATTTTCCTCTAATCTGGCCAAATGTCTAAGCAAATGCGAGTACTTCGAATAAACTCGTATGTAGTCGTAATGTCATTAAATTGTATTGAAATTCATACAGTGATTTTTATTCTACCTTAATAAAATAAAATTGTTCAAATGCGCATACACAGTGAAGTTGAGTCCCCTGGCTATATGTTTACTCATGCTAAAAGGACTCAAGTGATGCTTTAGATTGGGGAATGACCCGTGTATTATTATATTGACTTCTGTTTCAGCGGGGTTTAAAACATAAAAAAGCACATTACAATAGTAAAATATGTAGAAAACTATTTTGCGAGAGAAAATATAGTACAGGAAATCTTGATGAAGCAAAATATTCAATTGAAGAAAATATTAAGTTACTGAAAGAAAGTAAGAAAAAACTGAAATTAATGAAAGTGAAAGTTTTTACCATTATAAAGTTTTCACTCTTTTTCAATTTTTATTAAATATATAGTGCATACATTTTCTGATAAAAAATGTTGAAAATGTTCAAATGTTTAAAAATATAAAAAATAGTCAATTTCTGAATTCGTTTATGATCATTATTTGAATAATAAATAATTATTGTAAATTTTGAAAGTATTGTAGGAAAAAGTGATTGGAAATACATTCTTTGTTCATTCCGTAAAGAAATTCTGAGTTCAGCCGGTAGAAAAAATGGTGTCGCTTGCTTAAGAAATAAGCAAGCTCTAAAAATGTCGATAAACCACTCTCAATTTTTCAATTAAGCCTGTTTAAATAATTATTAGTTTTTGTAAATTTGCAAAGCAAGACAGAAAAGAGTTATCGGATAGACGTTCTGAGATGACTCCGTAAAGGAACTACCTCGTAGAAAGAAAGCAAAACTCTTAGTTTTTAATAAAAATGGTTTAAATCATTAATAGTCCTTGTAAATTTACAAAGCAACATATAGAAGTGTCATATTTAATGTTTTTGTAAATATGCAAAGGATTATAGAAAAAGGTTGGGTATACAAAGCCGGTACCGGTAGAAAAACATATTTTAAGGATAGACCCTAGACTGCGGTAAGAAGATAGTAAAAAAATCAATTTTTTTCAGATGTGTTTAATGCTACTGTTCGATCCTCAATATCGGCTATCTTGCTACTTTCTTTCCCACACTAAAAATGTTTAGAAAATTTTATTTCTGTGAACAGTTACAGGGGTGCTTTCTCGCCCCCCACAAGACGTATGATATTTCACAATGTTTGAAGCTACTTAAGGATATTTTACGTATTTCAAGATACTGAAAGATACTTCAGGATATCTCAATGTACTTCATGATATTTTTAGATAGTTCCTGATATCTTATGATACTTGATTATCTTTGAAGCTCCTTAAGGATATTTCACGTACTTCAAGATACTTCAGGATATTTCAAGCTATTTCAGAATCTTCCAATGTACTTCATGATAATTCACACACTTGAAGCTTTGGGCGTAAATCTGAAATTCTATAACAATCGCGATTTTTTAATTGTATTTTCAGTTATATAAGTAAAAGTAATTATAGCAATACGTGAACTTAGTTGTGTTATGAGAAGAAATTGCGCGTTATATCTCTAAAAAAAGCCCAAAATTCTGGCGCCGCTGATTTTTTCAATTTTTTAATTTTTCTGTACTGGAGGTGCTAGCGGCTAGCACCTCCACCGAAAATTCAGTTTTTTGAGAAAACTAAAAGTGCCAAAAACCGGCATCGGTGCCCAAAAAATCCCAAAATTATAGCATAAATAAAATACTAAGATTCCATTGTGCAGGTGCTAGCGTAACGCACTTCTTAAAAACACGTTCGAAAATTAAAGCAATATAAAATATCCGTGATTGTTTAGAAAAATTGTTATTAACAAAAAAGCAAATTAAGATTTTTGCAGGATTTTTGTACACAAGTTATAGCACCGACCTTATACAATGTGCACAAAGTCTTTTATGAAGAATAAAAAACATGTATACGTAGTTGTTAAAAAAGGACCATTTTTAACACTTATATATTAACAAAAGTTGTAGCTCCACCGAAAAACTTGAAAACGGGTCGTTGCATGAAATATTTGTTGAGACATACAAGTTTTTGTTTCTCTATGAACTTTCCGAAAATAATTGTACAAAAATTTTATCATAAAAAATAATGTAATTGTTTCCAAAATTGTTGCATCAAATTTCGAAAAAGTGACCTTGATATTCATAATCAGGGGACTTTTGCGTACTTTTCAAGCTACAGTTACTGCGTCGCACTTTCAGTGCATACAGAAGTCTTATTGGACACTTGATTATAATTAAAATAATATTTAAATCTAAAGAAATAAATGAAGAAAGTATAGTTCTTATTTCATTTTTTATACTCCTACGGAAGAATAAGAAAACAAAGGTGATATCCTTTAGTGTAACATAAAGCGATCGACATTTTTATTAAAATACAGCAGTCTCGCATTCATTTTAGTAGATAAGTAGAGGGAGTTCCGGTGCACTTTTTTCCGTACGAATAGCAGACTTGCGGCTAGAGTGCAGAAGGCTGTAAGATTGGTTTCGCTCCTTGTGCTGACTTACGAATCACAGTTTTGAAGTATCCGATCCACACTATCGATATTGGAAATCAATATTTAAAAATCATGGGAATGGAACTTTTCAGCCCCAAAAATATGGAATATGATATGATATATGATATCGCAATATTAATATTTTAATCGCAATATTACGTCATCGTTGATTCCTGGAATCCTTATCAATGTGAACTTAATTAATTAAACGTTCTCCTTTGATATCTGGCAATAGGGGCGTCATATATCATATAATGTTAAACAATTCTTGGTAAACGAAATTCCATTCTGGTGACGTCTTCATCGATTCCTGGAATCCTTATCTAAGTGAAGTAAATTAATTAAACATTCTCCTTTGATATTTGTCGACAGGAGCGTCATATTTCATATAATGTTAAACAATTCTCGGTAAGCAAAATTCCATTCTGATGAAGTCATCATCGATTCCTGAAATCCTTATCTACATGAACTAAATTAATTAAATGTTCTCTTTTGATATTTGCCGACAGAGGCGTCATATTTCATATGTTAAACAATTTCTAGGGTAAACAAAATTCCATCCTGATGACGTCACCATAGTTCCAGGAATCATTATCTACAGTGTTACCATGTTTCGACTTTTTTCCGTACGAATAGCAATAAGTAAGACAGAGTCTGGATCGCTATGGGTAAGTGGATAACCCTGTTAGTAATAAGGTGTGCATCCGTGTGAGGCAGGTTAAGAGTGCTAGTTGGTGCTAGGCGATGAGTGATCATCCCCTGATAAGTGAGCCACCTGAAGATATGATGATGTAAGTGGTGGCATATTTCTTGTATATTGATGTATTTATCGTTGAATATAATTGCTTCTTATTGTAAATATAATTCTGAGAAATAGTTGGTGTCTTTGATGTAGATTGTGTGATATGATTATTTTCAGGGTAATTTCTTAGAAATATATTTTGCAACTTCAAACAGGTATGAGTCGAAGAGTACAGTGTGGTGAATCATCATCCCCTTTGATAGCTGAGTCGCCGCTCGGGAGATAAGATGATGACGTAGATGGTTTATTTCACGTGCACATGAGAGGGTGGCAATTCGAAGAAATATTTTTTGAAAACTTCAACAGAACTTTAACTAAAAACTTCTACCTTTATTGTTTTTAGTGCGCAAAAGATGCATGTGTATGGGTGACATTTTATATGGCCGTTATGCATGGCATCCTGTTTTTGACCATTTATTTTATGTACTGCTTCCTGATAGATGAAACATTATTCTGTAGTCTAGAATCAACCAGAAAATTAAAATCAGAAAATATTCAAAGTCAATTTAATGGTTTAGGCGCAAGAAATGTATCTAAAATCATTATAATAGAATTCCATAAGGTACATCAAATGCTCAGGGATCCTTGTCGCTTTATTCTTGTATCATGTAGCAAGCAAACGAAAACTAGAGATACGTTAAAGATTTAATATAAAAGTTTTAAAAATACTTAAGGGCATGTGATACTTAGAAAATTGTCGATTTTGCCAGTTTTAGGTTCCCCCGGCTTTTTTTCTAGAATAATAAATATTTTGTCCTAAAAATTTGGGAAATGATAGTGAACATGCTTACGGACGCCCCCACACACTTTTTTTGTGGGTTAATTAAAAAAAGTTTTAATTTAGCAAAATGTGATTAATTTGCATAGCGCTTAGGAAATAGTATCGATTTTTTGAGTGTTAGATTCCCCCGGCTTTTTTCCTAGAATAAGAAATATTTTGCCTTCAAAATCTAGGAATTGATAGCGAACATGCTACCGGACGTCCCCGCACACCTTTTTTTTTTTTTTTTTTTTATAACAAAATTTTTGATATTGCTAACAACGTGCATGTATATTTCGAGGTTATGTGTGTTACAATCCACCTGTGCGTTACTTCCAAACTACACAATATTTTTAGACGAAAACTTTGGACTTACAAATAAACATAGTAACTAATCTCTAGGAACTAACCTTGTTTGCAGGCAATCAAAAAAGTTTATTTTATAAATAATTTCCAAATTATCGGAAAGGCAGAGATGAAAAACGACGTAACCTCAAAATAATGCATATGCATACAATTTTTATTTAGCACAATAAATTTTTTTGTTATTATCCCTCAAAAGAGTCCGGGGACGTCCGTTATGATATTTTATAGTATCTCCGAATTCAGTTTTTAAAAATTGTCATTTTTATGGAAAAAAAGACGGGGAAACTGTAAGTATCACATGCCCTTCAGCTACTTTATAGTCTTTATAGAAATCGAGAATGATCTGATTTAGCGCTAAAATTCTTTTTCTATAATGTTGAATCTTCTAAAACAAAAAAAGGGTAGATATATATTCCTATCAGAGACCATAGAAATCTACCTTACCGATATTCTACAGCTGTGGTGGTTCGTGCTATGTTTCCACAATATTCTGAATGGCTTCATCAAATTATGCTACGCAATTTTTTTGTAAACTACTTCAAGATTATTTTTAGTGACGCATTAAATTTTTTCAACTGCAAAACGTTATATTTCAAAGGTGTCTAGATGTGTCGATTATAATTTAGAACCTTGTAGAATATTTCAACAAAGAGGGGATATATTAATAGATAGAGACAGTAAATCATCTGCAGCATGTATACCTTAGAGAGAAAAATAGATGGAGAGAGAGAGAGAGAGCCATGTATTAAAAAATGTTTGAATTCAAAAAAATAATTTTGTAAAACTTTGCAATATTGCGGAAGGCTTTACGATTAAGCTACTCGAAAAATACCAGCAGATTTTTATGAGGTCTTTTTACATACAGTGGATCACTGCAACAGATGTAGAATTTATTTATATATCTAGGATGCGAAATAAACTATTAGCCGTGAAGAAAGACGTTATATTTCAAACGTGTCTAGAAGAGTCAATTATAATTTAGAACCTTGTAGAATATTTCGACAAAGAGGGGATATATTAATAGATAGAGACAGTAAATCATCTGCAGCATGTATACCTTAGAGAGAAAAATAGATGGAGAGAGAGAGAGAGAGCCATGTATTAAAAAATGTTTGAATTCAAAAAATAATTTTGTAAAATTTTGCAATATTGCAGAAAGCTTTACGATTAAGCTACTTGAAAAATACCAGCAGATTTTTATGAGGTCTTTTTACATACAGTGGATCACTGCAACAGATGTAGAATTTATTTATATATCTAGGATGCGAAATAAACTATTAGCCGTGAAGAAAGACGTTATATTTCAAACGTGTCTAGAAGAGTCAATTATAATTTAGAACCTTGTAGAAAATTTCGACAAAGAGAGCATATATTAATAGATAGAGACAGTAAATCATCTGCAGCATGTATACCTTAGAGAGAAAAATAGATGGAGAGAGAGAGAGAGCCATGTATTAAAAAATGTTTGAATTCAAAAAATAATTTTGTAAAATTTTGCAATATTGCAGAAAGTTTTACGATTAAGCTACTCGAAAAATACCAGCAGATTTTTATGAGGTCTTTTTACATACAGTGGATCACTGCAACAGATGTAGAATTTATTTATA
>NC_046659.1:4973831-4976114 GCF_010883055.1 Belonocnema kinseyi | reverse complement strand
AATGTAATCAAAACACACGCCCGCTAAACTCATTACTCGCCACCCCGCGCGCTGGCATCGTTTCGTCTATCCCCTCCAATCGGCGGCTCACGGCGAATACCTTGGAGAGGAAAATAGATGGAGAGAGAGAGAGCCATGTATTAAAAAATGTTTGAATTCAAAAAATAATTTTGTAAAATTTGTAATATTGCAGAAGGCTTTACGATTGAACGACTCGAAAAATACCAGCAGATTCTTAAGAACACTTGTTTCCCCATTTTTTCGCTCCGAGAACAATATTATATAGATGAAAAAAAGAATCACTCTTCAGAAAGTACAAACTGAAATACACATTTTTGCAATGAACACGGATCTCCTACAGTTAATAATTTGCAAGATAAAAGAGCTTTTATTAGAAGTCATTTTATCGCATCATTCAAATAAATTATAGAGAAAAACATCCTGCATGAAAGTATACTTACCTACTTCAGAAATATTAGTTATATAAAAAATTAAACAAGAAATATGTAACTGAATAAAAAGTATGGGATATTTTATCGGAAAGTGAAACGATATCTTTAATTTTTGTTTAAGTCTAACGTAGAAATATAAAAAATGGCAAAAAATGATGTATTGTAATAAAAAATTGCCAACATTTTCTCTTAAAATTAAACTATATCTTTATTTTGTTATAAGCCATGCTAGAGATGGCTTCTAGATATTTTTTGATTTTGTAAAATGAAACTTCTTGTACTTGGAATTATGGAAGCTGTAAATTCTGCCGGGACGTAAAATTTGATTCGAAATAGCGAAAACTTCGAATTGTCGATTTGCAGAACTTGGAGGTATCTAATATTTTGAACATTGAAAAAATAGGAGTTTCAGCAGGAACCAAAAGAAGACTTCGAATTACTGAAAATTGGAATTATCGGTGCACAGTGGGAGGAATCGGGTATGTACTGTTCATAATCCAATACAGCCTACAATTGGGGCTCCGGATGCAAAAAGGAGATTTAGAATTATTTTTCTGGTGTGGGGAGGCGCCTGAGGACTTGAAATAAATTCTCGAATTTTAATTTTTTAGATATATATTCACAATGAAAATTTAATGCCGAATCTTTTTCTTCTCACATAAAAAGTTGTAGCTCTTTTATTTTTCGAATTATTTACGAAAAACTGTTTTTTTCTCTGAATATATTTTGCATTTTTTCACTTCAACTCGCAACAAAATAGGAAGTTTTAAATATTTTGTAATAAAACTGATCAGAAATATGAATTATTATGTTCTGCGACGAATGACGTTAGCGAAAGTTCAAAGTATTTATTGAAAAAATTGTTAATAATTTTTTTCCGAGACGGTGCGTAATTCGTGCACAAACATCTTCCAACATTTTGGGAGTCGAGCGAATTTTCAGCAAGCGAAAACTGTCAGTAAAAAAGTTGTTGAGGAAGGTTCAAGGAAGTTTTCTGAAAAATTTTAGCTCAATCGGAATAGTAATTAACAAACTGTTAATGTTATAATGTTCTGGGGCAATGGATTTTCTCCCGCGTAGACTACGGCCCGGCCGGTAAACCGCTACTCTAGCGTAAGGTACAAGTGTGTCTCACAGTCAGCCAAATTTTGGTAATTTAAAATACAGTGAATTTAAAAATCATTGTTTATTAAGTATACAAAACTTGTTTTTAATATATTAATTGATATTTTGTTGCGAAAGATAATAATTATCTTGCATATCTCCGTATTAAAAAATAATTAAATATGCTTTATTCCTCGCCCGATGAGATAATTGAATCGCCAAATGATTTATATATTTGTAAATTTTTTTTCATGATATTTTTCAAGTATATTAAGCAAGAATCAGCATATTATTACATACCGCATTTCTGCTACATTTAAGAACATTTCTTTCCTACAAACTTCCATGCTTCTTTCGTTTTATACCATTAATAGGGTTTTAATTATTTTTCATTTTGCAATTAGAAAACTGCACTATATTTATATCATAGAATTTTGTATAGCCATTAGGATAATTTAATCGAACAACTTTTATATATCACATATTATTTCAACGATGTGCTCTGCTAATCAGAACAGACTTAACTAAACTGAAATATTTTATTTTTGTTGAAGAAAAAACCTAAAAGCCTATGTAAGTATATTTACATATAGAGGTCAGACAAAGGACATGCCAAATATAAAAAAATGTGGAGAGATTGTTTATTTTTAGGACTTTTATGAAGTTTATGTTTCTGGAAATGGCATCATTTAAATATTTTTATCAGAGAAAAAGAACTATTATATAT
>NC_046659.1:4961639-4973731 GCF_010883055.1 Belonocnema kinseyi | reverse complement strand
AATAATCCATTGGGCCAGAAAATTAAAACATGAACAGTTTGTTAAGTACTATTTCGATTGAGCTAAAATTTTCCAGAAAAACTTCCTTGTACCTTCCTGAAAAATTTTTTCACTGACAGTTTGCGCTTGCTTAAAATTCGCTTGACTTATGATATTTTTTATTACAAAATATTAAAAACTTCGTATTTCGTTGCGAGTTGAAGTGAAAAAATGCAAAATATTTTATTCAGAGAAAAAAAAAAGTTTTTCGTAAATGATTAAAAAAATAAAAAAGCTACAATTTTTTTATGAGGAGAAAAAGAAGCAGCATTAAATTTTCATTGCGCATGTATATCTTAAACATTAAAATTCGAGACTTTATATTCAAGTGCTCAGGGGCCTCCCCACTCCAGAAAAATAATTCTGTATCTCTTTTTTGCAACCGGAGCCTCAATTCTTGACCAATTTTGATGTTTTTTTAATGCACAAAATTAAATTCTTCGGAACGTCATTTAGCCCGATTTTTAAATTTAAGTTTGTGAAATCTATTATTTAAAAAATACAACGTCAAAATTGGACATTTTACGAATGTTTTTTTTTTATCCGAAGAAAAGATATAAGAGAAGTCGCTATCTATCAGAATTATGGCAGAAATATTCAATAAGATGAACATGTAAGATTAAGGTCAATCGTTATAAACAATTTCTATAAACAATTTTTTTCATAAGGTTCTCACCCTATAGGGAATTTTAACGTCCCAGTGGGCACAAAGTTTGGTGAGGTCTTTACGACATCGTTACGACATCTTTACGATAACTTTACGACATCATATGTCCATGTCGTTAAGGTGTCTTTACGATATCGTAAAGACATCGTCAGATCATACGACTCATTTACGATATCGTGCAGACACCTTAACGATATGGATATAGGATGTCGTAAAGTTGTTGTAAAGATGTCGCAACGATGTCGTAAAGACGTCGCCAAATCTTGTGCCCAATGGGTATGTAATTTTTTCGTGAGCTATTTGTATTCGTAAAGGTTAGGTTAGTGATTTTGACAGCATTTTTCATACAAATTATCGATTGTTTTCAAACTTTAAGTTTCTGGTGCATATTATATTATTTCGTAGTATTAAAATAAAAATCAAGACATTTTAAAAGTTACCGCGAAAATACCAGTAAGAAGGCTTGCATTGATCGGGACTAAAAAATGTAATTCCCTTCAATACCTGATTTTTTCGATCGTCTCCTAAACCGTTGGGGATATAGATATGAGAAAAAATCAATTCCCGACCATGCACTTCGAAAAATTCCACAGAACAGTACTGAAAGGAATTGAAAAATACGAACATCAGTAGTAATCATAAATTAAATTGAATCCCGGCCAATGAACGTCGAGAATTGCACGGAACGGTACTGAAGGGGATTAAAAAGTTCGAGCATGCAAAATAAGGAATAGCATAGTTTTAAATAAATTCAATTTCAAAGCGCTCGGTTGAATTAAAATGGAAATTAATTGTTAACCAATATTTTATCTTTAATAATTAATAAGTGGTAATTGGGTAGTGAAATGAAGAATTGTAATTATATTAACTTTTTTTTATTGATAGCACTATATTTTAAACGTATTGTGCGAAAATTCCTACAGTACTGAGTCACATTCCATTATATAGAACAATGTGTACTACTTAAATTCAATAAAATACACATGTTAATTGCATAAAGGCAGATCGAAAACCATTTAAAAAATAAAAAAACAGTCTAACAAGGCAAAGTTTAATTAAACGCACCCTCATGATCAAACACAAAGTCCTTGCAATTTAATTTTTCTTCTCCATTTTTAATTTAAATCCTATTATATAATGTTTATTATACCGACATGCATGGCTTAAATCAAAAGAAATTAAAATGCGATTTTTGGAGCGAAAAAGTACATTCCCGAACAGACAGATAAATAAAGATTATGGTTGTTGATGCAAAATAATTAGGAAACTCTCCACATTCAAAATCTTTAAGAATATTTACAGTGCCAGGAACTTTGGATTATATCATGTTAAGGTGGACGTTGACTCAGTATTTTTCTTACAGAAAAGACCTCCAAATAAAATTTGATAAATAATGAAAAATAATAATAAAATAACCAATAAAAAAATCGCAAGGTCCGTCTACGTTTTCACCTGGTGTCATAGAGTTGTTGTTAAGTATATTATAGGCACCGACACGATTAAACCCAAAGGTCTTTGAAATTTTGTTTTTCTTGTCAATTTTTAATACAAATGTTTCATCGAGTCGCATTTGAGAAAAACCTATATTTTAGGTCAGAAAATGGTATTTTTAGTTTTTTTTTTTTAAATTTACAGTTGCGTTTCAATGTAATAAAAAGTGGAGGTCTTTTGCTAACTTAGAGAGACTTCTGTTACCAAAAGCACATTTTTCTAACTCAGACAATCTCTCTCCAACGACAAGCTCTTTTATAACTCAGATATCCTCAATTAATAAATTTTCACTTTGATGTGATTTATTTTATAAAAATAAGTTTGTTTTCTCAATAATAATATAAAGACAACAACATAATTTTATCCAATGAAATTATATTCTGACTTTAAAATTAATAATGAAAATGAAGAGTCTTGTTTTAATTAATAAATCTTATTCTTTAATTTGTATTGTGCCGATACGCATAGCTTAAATAAAAAACCTAGAAATACAATTTTCTAACATAAAAAGTGGATTTCCTTAAAGACGGATAGATAAAATATTTTTATATTTTTGCAAAATAATTAGAAAACCACCCACATTCAAAATCTACAAGGATATTCACAGTGCATGGACCATTGAGTTATATCATGTTAAGACCCACGTTCACTTAGTTCTTTTCTTTCAGAAAATACCTTCAAATAAAGTTTTCACCAGATGTCACTGAGTTGTTGTTAAGGACATTATAGGCCGCTGTTAGTGCCTCCGGTATACCGCTGCTTGATGGAAAGTCCTTTGAGAGGTCCCCTTAGAGGGTTTTGCGGATAAACGCCGTTTGCTTCTAGAAACTGTGCGTTTTCGGCAGCCTGGCCTAAGTACCCATCGTCCTGGTTTATGTACTGAAAGTACTTTGGGCTTGAAGATTCCTTTCCTTAGTGATTCACTTCTACAACTACTTTCCCTAGAAGTTCTTTCTCAATTGGTTCTTTTGTTTTACTTTGTATAACTCTGACGTTATCATCTACTACTTCTTCGATTCTACTCTCTGCGTGAAGGTTTTCACCGAGATGATCTATATCGAAGTCAGGAAGCCTCTCTCCATGTACAGATTCTTTTTCTGGATGAGAAATCATCCATTCATTAACATTAACTTCAATGGGATTTTGGTCCAGAGGATCGGTAGATTCTTCGTCATGTTCGGCAGACTTCTCGTCATCGTCATGCAACTTAAAATAATATCAAGATTTCCAAACATTTCAGAATATTTCCAAAATTACGCACAGATTTCCAAGATTTCCAGAATTTGAAAAGATGTTAGAAACATTTCTAAATCTTATGAATTATTTCAAAAGATTTCACCAAGGTTCATAAAGATCTCCACAATTTCAAAAAGATTTCAGCAGATTAAAAAAATTGCAAATGATTTCCCAGATTACGCAAACATTTGAAGGATTTACAGTATTTCAAACATTTGAAAGAAATACACAAAGCTTTCAGAAGATTCTAAAAGATTGTAAATCATTTAATAAAAAAGTATCACGAATGTTTATGTTCTAATTTGGAAATTTTAATATAACCAAGGATGCCAGAGGTTTAGTTGTTCAATTTTAGGTAAAAAGTCGGGCTCTATTAAAAAAGAAAGGATCAAAAGGGGATTTCATTTATGATTAAAGACTTTTTTATATCATATACATGTCTCTTGAATATTCAACAAAAGTACCCTCTAACAGCAGCGCCTTTTCTCTAACAATTTTTCTAGTCGTTTTTGTGTTTAAAATTTGTTTACTACTTCAACACTTTCTACTGAACCAAATTCAAAGAGATCAAAGATTGAAAAGTAGATCAACGACAGAATTGAGAAATGCTCATGTTTGAATTGTTTGATAGTAGTTCATGTGCCAGGCGCGTAAACTTGGGGTTTTTAGGAGAGGAGAATGTTTTCAGTAGGAGAATTCGGTAAGCCGCAGCCTAAGATAAGCTGAAGGCGAGCTGATTGCTCCTTCTGAAAACATCATTCAAGCCAAAAACAGTTTACGCGGCTGTCGCATACATTATTTTTTCCGGCATTGATATAAAGAAAATTTTTTTACATTTGGTAATTTTTGAAAATGCAGGTAATTTTGAAAAATTTGGGTAATTTTGAAAATTGTTAGTAATTTTAGAATTTTTTTATACTTCTGGAAATTTATGGTAATTCAAGGAATAAGCGAAAATGTACCGAAACTGAAGAGTGTTTTCACAACAGTTGAGAAGATTAGCTACACTGTTAGAAAAATCTGTATGAGGTTTAATATACATGTGTGTGAAGGAAATATGCACTACCGCTACTGAAATTTAACATACATTGGTGTAGTGAATTTAATATACATGTGTATTAAATTATATATACAGGTCAGTATAGCATTGTGCGTGAAAACTCAACCTGCTTTCATTTCTTTAAATCTTGTCAAATATTCTCAATGAAATTAACAATCTGGAATTCGTAGACTCAGTTGTTATTTATTATGAAAGTGCAATGTACATGTAAAATTTTTCCTAATTTTGCTCTAAATGGTCAAATTTTAAGGGGAATACAATTAATTGTAGGTTAAGTCTGTTATTGATTTGCCGCATTGAACTTTTCGACTTATAATCCAATTTCATTTTTCGTTAACAGAAAGAACGTATTATGTTTTATTATTTACAATCGAAAATTACAGCTAAACTTATTTTATATTTATGAAAAATGAAATTATATGATTTTTCTTGTAAGTGATTAACATGAATGTATATGAAATTTAATATACGCGCTCTTAATGGCGAATTCATATACTTCATGTATTAATTTTAACACACATGGGTATATTAAATTTAATATTATTTTTAACAGTGTATAAAAAAGTGTCACTTTACGAAACGATAATAGGCGTCAAGAAGATAGTTTTTAATGCTTATGCCGAAAAATTGTATTTTTTTTTAAGTATGTAGGTTAGAACAAATTAATCAAAAACCACACAAATTACTATTTGAAAAAACCTACCTTTTCTGTTTTTGTTTCCTTGAACTTTATAAATTTTTTTCTAATGTATTTTTATCACTTAAAAGCTCTTACACAACCAAAACATGTTTAAATCTTAGGTAAAAAAATATTACAGTCTAACAAAAAACAGAACGAAAAATCGTGTTCACGAAAGTTACATTATTATGGGAATTTAAATTTTTATTAAAAATTTTATTATTTAGTGGCAAATTTTTGCTGCTGTTAAAAGTTGAAGTGCTTTGTTGAAAATTAATTTTTTAATTCAATCTTCATCACTGGTTGAAAATTTACCTATTTTGTTGATACTTGTTCTTTTTTTGGTAGAAATTTTTTTTTCTCAACTAAAATATTAATTACTTCATTTTTTATTAAAAATTCAACAATTTGGTTGAAATTTTGTCTTTTTCTAGCCTGGAAAATCTTTCTTAGATGAATATGCAACTCTTTTGTTAAACATTCAACAATTTTGGCAGAGAATTCAAGTAGTTGTTTGAAAATGAACTTTGTTATTGAAAATTGAACTGTTTTTGTGAGAATTCATTTTTTTGGGATAAAGATTAAAAAATTTAGTTAATGTTTTCTTCTTCTTCTTGATTGACAAATATTTCTTAGTTAAAAATTGGTCTTTTTCAATTTAAGATTCATCTCTCAGGTTAAGGCCATGTGATGGGTGTAACAGCTGATCAAGTCTGCTCTAAGATCAATATTTTTTCACCCATATTGAAAAATAAAAGTTTAAATAACGCGGAAATTTTTTTCGGGAAATGTTAATAAATAATAAAGGATCGTTTGTGGCCTCGAAAAGAGTTGGAGGAAGAAAAAAGTTTATTTATGCAAACAATGATTGTCGACGGATACATTTAGGTTTCACAGAAGAAGTTTGACTTTTAACTTTCTCTGACGGTAATCATGCAATCTGTTTTACCCACAGACCCCTAGAAGTTCGAAGTTGTCTACTCGATGCGTAGTGCTGCTTTGACACAGCTGATACCAGACTGATACGTATATCAGACCAAATATATTTATTTGCATTTTAAGTGCAAACATTAGCTGTTGGATTATTTGTGCATAATGTTGGTGAGCGATTTTTGTTGTTTTGCCCCACTTTGGTCAATATAAACCTCATAACTAGCCAATTCGCAACATTGCAAATTGTTTGTAGGGTTTGACGACAGCACGGTCGATATCTCTCCAAAATAGTTATAAAAAAAAACTTTTCACTATTGTAATTATTTAGGACCAGAGACAGATTCTTGCATGCCTTCTATTTATCGTGCCAAACTTTTAACGCGATATCTCATTCCGTGTGAACGTAAGTTGGGAAAGAAAACTTCCACTGGTACTTTCTTAAAAAAAAATTTTTTCTCAAAATTTCCACCGGAACAAAGCAGAGACATGGACTTTATTACCTCCTCTTTTATTTCCCAAACTTTCAAAGCGATACCTCATTTCGTTTAGACGTAAGTTGGGAAAGAAAAATTCAAGACCAGGTTTGGTCACGTGACCCTTTCGTGACATGGCCTTAAAGGCTTAAATATTTGGTTAAAAATTCGTTATTTTTTTCAGTTGAAAATAAATTTCCTAAACTAAGCTTTACACTCTTCCGTTTTTGGTACAAAATTGATCTCCTTTAGTAGAAAATTAAACTATTTACTTGAAAATTGATGTATTTTGTTCAAAATTCATTGCTGTGGTTAAAAACTGTTTTTGTTGAAATGTCAAGTATTATATTTTTCGTTCAGAATTCATTCTTCATTCATTTTAGTAAAAAATTCCTCTTTTCGGTTGAAAATGTAACCACTTTTATTGAAAATGAAAAACTTTGTTAAAAAGTCATCCTTTTTAATTCAAAATCAAACCATTTCTTTGAAATTATTTTTTTTCAAATTCAACTACTCAAGTAGAAAATTTAATTACTTGGTTGAAATTTCATCTCGCTGGTGGGAAAATTTATCTTCACTGGTTAAAAATTCAACAATTTGATTAAAAAATCATACCTTTTAGCTACAAATTTGATTATTTTTGTTGATAATATAATAATTTGGTTTAAAATTTAACATTTTCTTTGAAGACTCAATAATTTCGCTCAAAATTCATCTTTTTTGGTTAAAAAAGAGCCTTTTTAGGTTAAAAATTTAACTATTTTGGTAGAATATCTACTGATTGGTTAAAAATTACAAGTTTTGTTGAAGTTTATATTTTGCTTTTAAAACTTCAACTATTTTGTTGAAAATTCGTCTTTTTTAGTTGACTTCAACTACTTTATACAACTTACAGAAATTTGAGACCTTTCAATAAGAATTATAATGCTGGTACGAAGAAATCTACTTACTACTATAAATTTCCTTGAGCTGTGCTATTTTCTTGGCAAAATAAGTATTCGTTTTACACGCCTCGGCATCTGCCTGATAACGATCCATACCCAGATTTTCAATTAGAAAGTGTCGATATATTTCTAAAATGTGAAATAAAGGATTCGTGAGTTCATAACATACACTAACACACAAACAGTGAGATATTAAAATGACAAATGTGTACCTTTCAGGGCGGCTAATTTCTTTGGCTCGAGAATATCTTGATCCTTTTTTGCATCTCTAATTCTAATTCTGCTCCGTCCTGTAACTGTGCTACTGGCAAGTACATCGTAACCAAATAAAGCCACTAAGATATGTCAGACACATTTTTCCTTCATAGGCAACTTAACATCGTGAATTGCAAGTAAAAAAGCGTCTTTGGACAGCCAAACTCCGTGCCCATGATGAATCTGAAATGTAATAAACATATTTATAGAAAAAAGTAAAAACATGAAATTGCAAAATAACCTTTAATTACATTATTGGCACACATTCTTTAAATACATACCCGTTCCGCTAGTTCGTAACTGACTGCTACATACGACTGCCCTTTACCCAGCTCAAGTAGAGAGTTTCGGACCTCGGAAACCATCGCTGAAAAAAAGTTAACAAGTTATATACTACTTTTATTGTTTCACCTGAAATATATACTATGCGATATTTTAAGAAGAATTCGTACCTTCCATAAATTGACATTTTCTGATGTCTCTAATGGACCCAAGTGGGGAACCTTACATAACGACTTTGTGAGGATCTTCAATTGGCGTGATTGCCAGAGAGATTGATCAACAACCTGGGTCGGAGCAGTGTTGCGGAACGAACGTGTTATTTACATAAATAACACGAGTTTTCTGGATCAATCTAAAAATTCTCTATCCCTTCCCCACATTACTTCTTTCCCCACCAAGCGAGTCACGCCTACCCCGAAAGGAAAATGGCTTATTGGTGTAATAACTGCTTGCAATTTTTTATTGAGTTCTCGAATACTCTCAAATTCTGCTTGTGTGCTGGACAGCGTCTGTTTCGTTTCTAAGGAAGCTTCCTTAACTATTTGCAGTTCCTCCTGGAGAATTTTCTTTTCATCTCTCATTTTTCTAACTTTACTTTACATTTATCTAAAGAAGAATGCAAATTTAAGATCTGACGTTGGGCTTCATGAACATCTCGTTCACTTCTTTAAATTAATAACTCAAGGAAAGATTTGCGCGAAGCTGAAGTTGCCGGTTTTGAAATAATTTCCTCTGAGGTAATTGTAGGCTTTTGCACCTTATTTAGTTTAGATGTTATGTTTTTCAGTGGGATTCTAAAGATATTTGCTTCAGATTTTGCGGATATCTTTGCAATCGACTTGTTTTTTACGAGCCCGTTGAGAGAATCAGGTGGGGTAAGTGAAGGAGTCTTTATAGACGTAGAATTGCTCATCTCGGGCGGCATTCTTTTTATTAGTTTTTCCACTTCATGCTCTTTTTCAATTGTACATCCTTTTGACATCGAAAGATGATTATTTACGCATGGACTAGAAGTGTCCTCTACTACGTTTAATGGCGAATCCGCATTTTTCTGAATTTTTTTAGACGCTGGATATTCAAAATATAGTACATCCTTGCCTGAAGTACCTTTTCGTCTAGATTGTCTTGGGCCTGTAGTAGTTTATCAATAAGTAAATACTTTAAGACCTAAATCACAATGGAACATAAAGAGACATATCTGCGATCTGCATGCATTTTAACGGGCCAGTTTGTGAATCCCCCCTGCTGGAAACAAATGGATAGGGTTTCTACCCATATAAATAATTTTCTATTTTTAAAATGGAAATAGAAAGAAATTATGCATACATCTTTAACCGGCGTCTATCCCTTCTATCCTTTTCTATCTTTGTTTTAATCTACAATCACTCCTATTCTTTGGATCCCAATCCTCCAATCCATATCTATCTACCCCTTATCCAAATTTATCCTTTTATATCAATCACCAGTCTACGTTAATTCTTTTCAATCTCTTCTTCAATCTGTGATCACCCCTATTCTTTTCAATACTAGTCTTCCTATCCACATGAATCCTTTTTTTACTCACCCGTAACCCTTTTTATCCATTAGGCAACCCAGAATCTTTCCTATCTTTTTCAACCTATCTTTTTTAAAATGTAATTAACCCCTATCATTTTAAATCACAGCCTTTCTATACACTTGTATCGTCCGATTATAAACTTTCTCATATATTTGATCCACCGCCTGACAAAGTAAAGTTTCACTTTTATTACGATTAGTGTATGAAGAAGGTTGTTCACTCTCCTGCGAAAGAATATATTAAAGGACAAACAATGCTCTGCGAAGTATGCAAAGCAGAATATTGCATAAAACTCAGCAACGTAAGCAATTTTCTAATTTTCGATTTAGAGTATCAGTTGCGAACACTGTTAGAAAAGGAGAAAATCGCTGCATTTTTCCCCCTGAAAATGAGAGAGATGTAATGACTGAGACAAATACGAGTATGCACGATATTCATGATAGTGTTTTGTATAAGAAAGTGATCGAAACTTATCACGTAACAATTACTTATATCATTAGTACCGATAGTGCTCCTTTGTTCCACGTATCAAAAAGAGGTTTCTGGCCTTTACAGATATTATTGAACAATTTACGTAAACATCTTCGTTTTGAATTTATTTTATTAGCTGGTGTAATGATTGTCCGCACAGAACCAAAACCCGATCTCATGAACCTTCTTATGCATGAATTCATGAAGCAAGCCAATCGTCTATATACCAAAGGAATAAAAGTAAAATGTTTTGATCAAAAGAGGGAATTTACGTCACATTTTTCTCCGATCTTCGTCGTTGCCGATTCCGTCGCTCGACCCATACAACCAGAGTTAAGAACTCATGATCCACACATGCGTAACTTGTCTGAAGCAAAAGCTCATGGTTCATTTGTTCGTGGAGTGAAAGGTGAATCGTCTTTTACTAAGGGCCAATTTCACCAACTCTGATTAAATCCATGATTAACTAATCATGATTATTTTTTAATCAATGATTGAATCAGCGTTAACCAGCGATGCATTCTACCAAGCATTTTCAACCTCTGGTTAGCTAATCGTATACTTTGTTCGTAATAAGGTCTAGCTTCTAGGCCTTTCTGTTGTAACGGCGACTATGATTGGTTAGAACGAAATTCTTCGTTAATACTCGGCGCCATATTAGCATATGATAAGATTCCCAAAGATTGAGGTTACGAGTGATTTCAGTGGCATGTGCAATAGAAAAGAAGTGGCAATTGTGGTCTTTGATAAAAATAAGAACAAAAAAGAAAAGAAAAGTGTTGAATAATATCTGAATGATAATTATTATTTATGCTTGGTAAACAGAAGAAAAGTGTTAAATAATGTACATTTCGATAAAAAAAACAATAAGTATTATTTATGAACATCCCAGTGGGCACAAAGTTTGGTGACGTCTTTACGACATCGTTACGACAACTTTACGATAACTTTACGACATCCTATGTCCATGTCGTTAAGGTGTCTTTACGATATCGTAAACAAGTCGCATGATCTGACGATGTCTTTACGACAGCGTAAAGACAGTAAAACGACTTGGACATAGGATGCCGTAAAGTTGTCGTAAAGGTGTGGTAAAGATGTCGTAAAGACGTCGCCAAATTTTGTGTCCACTGGGATGTTTCACACAAAAAGGTTAGGTTTGGAGTGAGAAAATTGATTGTGTACCATAAATGATAATTTTAAATAAAATATATGGATTTTCAAACAAATAGTTGAGTGTCCAACCAATAAAAAAATTTACAATTAAAAACAGTAAAGTTTTTACTTTAAAAAACTTTCAACTAAAAAATGAAAACAAATTTCCAGGTAAGAAGATCAATTTTCTACAAAAAACAAGGAATTTGTTAAAAAGTGTATATGGTTTGAAACAAATAGTTTCAATTTTTAACTGGAAAATATAAATTAATCATAAAAAAGGAAGAGTTAAATGCACTCACTGTACTTGCACTTCAATTTCGGGGTTATGTTACTTTAATCACTGATTAAACTCCATAACCAGCCATTATTGGGCGGTTAAGTTAACCCATGACTATCTTTCCCTAATCATGATTAAAAGAATGGTTGAACGCAAAGTATTGATTAAATAAGGCTAATCAATGATTAAAGATTTAATCAGAGTTGCTGAAATCGGTCCTAAATCTCTAACCATCGATATAGTGTGGGGATTTCCTCTTGATTATCTGCATAACAGGCTTTTTGGACTAACTGAGCAAGTGTGGGCTAACTGGAACGCTCTGTTAAAACCTGCGCAGCAAAAAGCTATTGACGATCTCCTTCTTCACATACAGCCACCTAGCGATTTGCGCAGAGGTACAGAAAAAATATCACATAACAGTGTCTGGAAGGTTACACACTGAAAAGCGTGGATGCGTGATTTGTGTCTTCCTACCAGGTGTATACATATGAAACCGGTATTGCCATCTAGCGGCCAGTAGGCACACTTGTAGGCACTGTCGGAACTTACCATTTGTGCTAATTGGCGTA
>NC_046659.1:4953228-4961539 GCF_010883055.1 Belonocnema kinseyi | reverse complement strand
GCGCATACTTTGAATAAAATATTTGTTATCATTCTCTTGAAATAAATGTGTTTTTTTCTTGAAAAAATACCGGTTTCATATGTATACACCTGGTATATGCCGTAACATTCCAGATAACAATTGGTGCGCAGGATGCGCGCAATGTGGAGGCATGTGTGTGGATTAATCCGCACGACGTGCGTCCCGATCAACACTTAGATGCGACATCCATGGAGGCTCATATGCGACGCACGCCGTGCGAGGCACGCGCGGGCGTGCATGAAGCAAACACTCGGTGCGCGTGGGTTGACTATCCTGAAATTATTTATTTATATTGAAGGAGGTAAATAAAAAGGTTAAAATAAATAAATGTATCGGAATTGATTAACAAAAAAGCACGCCTATTGCAGGAAAGTGGAAAAAGCCCACATTCGCATTGGAATATCTTCCCAGATGTTAGCGCTACGTGCGGAAACTCTAGCAACTACTAGAACATGTGACAATTTCTAATTTTATATTTTCACTGAAGGGAAGCTCTAATCTGGGAAGGCATAAAACTCCGAGGAAAGGCGATGGCGAACTGGCGCTAGTCGAAATACATGGCGTGCGGTCTCCTTGTAGTACTTCGTGATTCTTACAAAACTAGAACCGGCACACACTGACGCGTTGCAATGTTGCAAAAGGCACTGGGCTAGTCAGCTAGTTTCGCACAGTGCCATATGCGCAGAAAATGGCTGTGTAAGACGAGAGTGAAAGAGATGGGCAGATCTATTTATCTCCTTCACTCTCAGGATCACAAAAAATATAGATTTTCTATCTCTTTCACATCTATGATATTCTGCTTTGTGATTCTGCTGTGCTACACCCACAGGACGGCAATCTTATTGACAAGGCAATTTATAGCTTTTACAAGCATTAAAGAATAAATGTTGTTAATTTATAAATTAAACATTTTGTGCCCCCACTGGGTACTCATGTTGCGCTTATGTACGCGCGGCAAAATTTCGTCACAGGGTGATAGTTAACATGCTCGCATTGTGCCGCACCTTGTGCACGCACTTCAGTTATAATCACAAAATGTGGGCGAACATGGTGAATTTTGGCATGCATGTCATGCGCGCATCGACGTGTGCGTAACATGCACGTACGAATTGTTATCTGGGATGATACCAAGCGAGATGTTAGAACTCTTCACTTTATTTGTCAATAGCATGTTTATTCTACTGAAAATGGAGATTTCGGAGGACGAAATCGACAGGTGTGAGCAGTATTTGTTAAGATTTGTTGGCAAATACCAAATGTTGTACGGTGTCGATCGTTTGACTTTTAATATACACGAAATTCTACACTTTTTTGAATCAATTCGACAGTCTGGCCCTCCTTGCCGTACTTCTGCGTTTCCCTTTGAAAATAATATTTATTTCTTGAAGCAAACCATTCATGGACCAAAAAGTGTTGATCAACAAATGGCAAACATATCTCTTAGTATTTTAAAGTACCGAGTTCGAACGCCTACCACAAATATTTTAGCAGAAGCAAAAAATTTCTGCTAAATAATTTTCAGGTCAAAGACCTTTACAAAAAGTGCAGTTTCAGCGGGAAATTTTACATTTTTCGGGCCTGATCCTAAGAATATTTTCGACTCAACAATCAAAAAAATTTAATGACACAGTGATTGTTTTGAAAGACGGCAGTTTTGCACAAATTGTAACAATATATTTATTGCCGGATAAGACATTCTCGTTTAAAGTAAGGCAATTAATTGTTAAGCCCTTCCTCGCTGGCAACAAAAAAGTGTCACAAATTTGGGAAGTTACGAAAAATATCGAACATGTACCCGTCTCTACTTCGGAAATTGATTCGAAAGCAGTTGTTCACAACTTCAAAGACATACAATATGTGTGTCAAATCTCAAATGGCGACATTCCGGGTCTGTAAAGCATGCGAGAAGCACACTTACGTTACACCGAATACAGCCACTTTCCTGCACTTTTTGCCAAAAAGATTGTTTGGATAACGTATGAGAAGCTATTCGACTTCTCGCAGTTTTTACACAATCCACTATTCCAGCTCCAAAAAATGTTCATATTGAATTTTTGGTGAGACTAGCAAAGAGAATTTCTTTCATTAAGATGTATTAGTCAAAGGCGAATAAAATACTAATGTTCGCACGTAACTTTCGGTATGGTATTCGACATTAATCAAAAAGATTTTCGTCTTATCGCAACTGTTCTACGTATAAATTTGATGTTGACAGAAGTTAATTTTGAAATAAAAAATAATGAAATCAATTTATTTCTATATTTAAATTAATTTGTTACATTATAGTATATAAATTCGTACGTGGAAAACTGATTCAATAAAGAAATGGTGACATAATATTCAAATATATCGAAAAATGCACTGTTTAAAGTTTCAAGCTTCAAAAAGTTTTCATTAACTGAAGAGCCTACCCTATCCTTGTATAAATATATACGCGATTTAGAAAAAAGTCGAATCTGTAAATGTTTAAGTTATTTTCTATTTGTATTCATTTATTTATTCAATATGCGAGTATACGCTTAAAATATACAGTACTATTAATAAAAACAAATTGATATGATTAAACATTTTTTTTGTTTATCCTAATTTCCCACTAATATACTAAAAATTATTGTACAATATTTAAAGACAATTTAATATGAATGCCAACTAGAAGTTTTTCATTAATACAAATGAATAATATTATTTCTTGTGGTATAACGTAATTGTTATCCATTAATTGATTTATTTATTCATTTACTAGTAGTAGTAGTAGTAGTGGAAGCTTCTAATGTGTCACCTAAGGGTTTACATTTTTCTTACACCTTCTCCATTCCTTTATACACCCTCCACACTTACTTGGTGGTGGAAGGGGGACCTACAGTTTAAGGTGGGTTCCGAACCACCAAGAGCAACAGCCTTAAGTACTTAGAGAAAACCTTTTTCTCTAGAGGTACTGGTCCCACGACTCTCCGGAGATGAACAACTCCCTTGTTAGGCTAAGTGTTCACCGCATGGGCCACCGAGACTCTTCCAGAGTGCGATGCGGGAATCGAACCCGCAAGCCGAAGGAGTGGGTCCAAAGCCTACGCTTTAGCCCCCACGACCATCGTCCCACTCTTCTTCATTTACTATTATCAATCAATTTTCTTTTTGTTTTATTTTTACTTTCACCTTATTATTTATTTATTATTATTACTTTATGTTTATATATTTTGAATTCATTAATTATTTATTTACTATTTAATAAAGTTTATACATTTAACAGTAACCATTTTTTACAATCTCTAATTAGTTATGGATTTATCTTATTATCATTACAATCCTCAAAATTATTAGTTTTGACCACCTTTTTTAATTTATTTATAGCTCATACATTTAAAAGGTATGTTGTATTTATTTACAGATATAAAAATTCTTATTCATAAGATTCACGAAAATTAAAATTTTTATACACATATTCCAGAAAAAGGATTTTAAATATTTTTAAACCGATATTTTCTTAAGGTACCAGTGGGAATTAAATTCATTTGAAATATATACTACATTTTGAAATTCATAAAATGTAATAAAGATTTATTCTGGAGATATTAGAGGAAATTAAATAAATGTAAAATAAGTTCTACTTTACGGAATTAAAAACAGTTCAATATACATATTTTCTGAAAGAAATAAAAGGAATTAAATAAATTTGAAATGTATCCTTCTTTACGAAATTTAAAACAATTAATTATAGATATTTTTTTAATGTACTGAAAGCAATGAAATAAATTCAAATTTTGTCCTGTTTCTGGGACACAAAATAATTTCGGCAGTCGCTATGTAAATTGCAAGGATTTAAATTTCTGAACAATGTAATACTCTATTGCGGATTGGAGGTCGGTGGAAGAATCAGGTTTTAAATATGATAGAAAAATGTTGATTTTTACGCTGAAGTCTGAATTTCACAATTCTTTCCAATTCAAGCCTTCTTCCTGGCGCGGTCTTCAATAATGAAAATGAAAAAATTAATTGTTTTAAAGTGAAATCGCAGTGCCATCTTAACCTGAAACGTGAAAACTTTTCAAACTTTCTGTTTTTTTTTTAATTACGAAGTTTTTGTGATGTAACTAGTTTGGTTTTTATTCATGAACCAAATTTATTTCAAGTAATGTCCAATTCAATAGGAAAATAATCACATTGAATCACTTTTAAGAGAAAAAAGCGAAAAACATTCTGTTACACCGCGACAGCATCACACGAAAATTTAATTTCCTCCGAACTGAATACCTTTTTGAATAACAAATTATTAATTCTCATTCAGCATCACCATACCTCGCAAGGATATTTTTATTTTCGTAAAAAAAATAAAAAATTCTACTTCTAATCGCTACTGCAGACCGATTTTTAAAACCTAAGAAATTCTACATTGTTAGAAATTTCTGTTACGATTTCACAATAAATGTAATGGAAGTATATTACCAAAACTTAATACAATTTCACAATGCATGTAATATAATTTTACAACACATGTATCGTGTGTTCACAATACATGTATTGTGATCCAGATTTTTTTGGATGTTGTGAAATTACAAAACATTCGTTGTAATTTCACAATGCTGTATTATGACGGTACAATTTCAAGTATTGTAAAATTACATTACGTTTTATTAATAAACTTTCATTACATTTTTTGTAAAATTACAACAGAAATTTTTAACAGTGCATGATTTAACAATTTTTATTATTATACATATTCTAATAAACAAATTGTAATATTTAATTTTAATTTTTTTAAAGTATTGTTTTTCTCATCAGCCAACTTTCAAATTAATTATAAATTAAAATAAATAGCTGTAGGAAAAAAATGTTTAATAATTCTATTGTTGATAACAATATTATAAATAAAAAAAGAAAATTTAGCATTTTATATGGGGGAAAAAATTTTTCTGCTCCATCATGTTGCGGCTTTTTAATTGGTTATAATGTAATAAGAAAGTGTGGCAATAACTCGTTATTGTTGTTATTATTAACAATATTTTAAATAATCAGTCATCTGTAGCAAGTTTGTGCCTGCATACGCGGTTTTTTCGTAATGATTATTGTAATGCATCTCGATAGTAATGCCTAATTATTGAGTAACTTTATAAGTAATTCTGAATTTAAATGATGTTAAATAATAATTTCGATTCCGAATTACTGAGAAAGTTAATCATTTAGGCACTACTATCGAGATGCATTAAAATATAATAATTAGGAAAAAACCGCTCATTCAGACGCAAACTTGCTACAGATGAGTATATGTAAAATATTACTAATAATAACAACCATAACCAGTTATTGCAACATTTTCTTGATGAATTATAAGAACTTAGAAAACTGCAACATGACTGAGCAGAAAAAATATTTTTTCTTGATGGAAAACGCAAAATTTTGGAATTTGTAGATAATATTGTTATTAACAATATAAATATTTAACATTTTTATTTTCCTACAGATGTTTATAATAATTTTGAATTAATTTGAAAGTTGGCAGATGAGAAAAATAATACTTTGAGAAAATTAAAATAAAATATTACAATTTGTTTATTAGGATATTTATAATACTAACAATTATTAAATTATGATTCTTTTTCATTCTTAATACTACTTCTACGAGATACTTCGCAATATTTCTGATAGATAGCGACTTCTCTTAAGCCCTTTCTTCGGAGAAAAAAAATGCATTCTTAAAATGTACAATTTTGACGTTGTATTTGTTTAAATAATAACTTTCTCTGTATTTTAATAAACAATATGGGACATTTTATGTTAAATTGAAAAGATATATTTATTTTTTTAATTCTTTCATAGAAATATAAAAAATGAGTAGATAGGTACAGGCAGTTCTGGCGCTCTTTTTCCGTACGAATAGCAAACTTGCGGCTAGAGTGTAGAAGGCTGTAAGATTGGTTTCGCTCCTTGTGCTGACTTACAAATCACAGTTCTGAAGTATCCGATCCACACTATCGATATTCGAAATCAATACTTAAAAATCATGGGAATGGAACTTTTCAGCCCCAAAAATATGGAATATGATATGATATATGATATCGTAATATTAGGCTATGTAATACTTGCTATCCCCGGAATTTAAGTTTTTCACCCTAAAGTAATATGTATTAAATGTTCTATCGCAATGGTGCATCATTGCAAACTTCCAAGATCTGCAACCACTCTCGTGATATTATAACAATTCTCGGTAAACAAAATTCCATTCTCATTACGTCATCGTCGATTTTTCGAATCCTTATCAATGTGAGCTTAATTAATTAAACGTTCTCCTTTGATATTTTCCGAAATGGGCGTCATATTTTATATGATGTTAAAAAATTCACGGTAAACAAAATTCCATTCTGATGACGTCATCGTCGATTCCTGGAATCCTTATCTATGTGAACTAAATTAATTAAACGTTCTCCTTTGATATTTGCCGACAGGGGCGTCATATTTTATATAATGTTGAACAATTTCTGGGATAAACAAAATTCCATTTTGATGACGTCATCGTCGATTCCTGGAACCCTTATCTATGTGAACTAAATCAATTTAACGTTCTCCTTTAATATTTGTCAACATATAGTTTTAAACAATTCTCGATAAACAAAATGCCATTCTGATGACGTCATCGTCGATTCCTGGAATCCTTATCTTTGTGAACTAAATTGAGCAAATGTTTAAATACGTATTATTTTTTCACTCTCATGTTAATTATTGCAGCATATGGTGAAATATTACGAAAAGGCTACAGAAATTCGATGGAGGGGTTAAGCGTCTAGAAGAGGAGGTCAGTTCTTCTCTTTCTTCAGTTTGTTGTCAGATGCCAGATTGTGAAGAAGAAAAGCAACAAGAGCTAAAAAGTCGTTTAAACGTATTCCTAAAGAACATTCAAGGGCTAAAGCAAGCCATTCAAGTGCGAACCGATATAAAAACTCTAACAAGGAAATTTAAAAGTGTGAATCTTGAAAATAACAAGCAGTGAAGTAGAAGAAAAAAGAATGGATTTCCTAAAATTAAACAAAATCGCTCGAAGTGAAGATTTTCTTCGAACAAAAAAGCTGACAGACCTAGAAGTTAACAAGGGATATGAAATAACGGACATTAAGGAGGCTAAAACAAAATATGGAGAACGCTTGTAATCATAGAAAACAAATTCACAATTTTCCTACCTCAAAGAATGGCAAAACTGTTTGAAGAGGATAAAAATCTGTTTATGCAAATGAAGAAAGCCTGTGAAGATCAGCATCTTGAAATGGTATATTTGGGTGGACGCTTCAACTCCATTGAATTTGTGGAGAGAAATGTATAAGTTGGTGCATTTTTTCAAATATCGCTCAGTCAGTGACAAGCTTCGGTGTGATATTCATCATGCCTTATACACCACAAAATCAAATACTACATGCGAGCACATACACCCTGAATTCATCATTCACAAAACAAATTATTGTTGGTGCTGAATTTAAAAAAGACGGAAAACTCGCCTCAGCAGTAAAACTACAGGCCAGTCATCCTCATGCAAGTATAACCCTAAATCTTGAAGAGTGGAATTTATTTAAAAGTTACTTTAACCTCATGACACTCTTCTTTGATGGCCAAGAGAAGCGACAATGCATCGACTGTGGAAATTTCCATATACACATGACTATATCTTTTGGAAATTATATAGTGGCTTTGGAGAAAATTCAAGAAACGCAAAAATATTATCCATTTGTACTGCAAGAAACAACGTTTGCTGTTCTTCAGGAAATCAGCCCTTGTATCGATCGGTATCTTGTGGATTTGAGTGTTATGCCATTTCAACGTACAAGAGATGTCATTATTGAAACCAGAGAGATATAGAGAGTCACAATGCATTAGAAATATCAGTTGATAAAAACATGGCGCCTTCTGCATTTTTCCCGCAAGTGTTCTAGCATATTGTTGACACGCAGGGATGCTTTTTAGGTTATTAGCAAGTGAAAGCTTGGCACCTCCAAGAGCGCCGATTATAAGGACAATCAGTTTAACAGAATATTCCGGGTACAATCGTTGCAACTCCCTTATAAGGCCTCGATACCTCTCTTTCTTTTCATTCTCTTTGGCTATGATGTTTTTGTCAGCTGGTGCCGAAAATTCGATAACGAACATAGTTTGCTTCTCGAAGTCAAGAAGAACCATGTCAGGCCTCAAGTGAGCAACAGAAACAATTGTAGAGAATATAAAGTTCCAGTATATGCGGCACTTCCCATTCTCGACAATTGACTCAATTGCCCTAGGAGCATTTAGAGGAGCGATATTAAGGTGAATGCCGTAG
>NC_046659.1:4952016-4953128 GCF_010883055.1 Belonocnema kinseyi | reverse complement strand
GGTGGAAATGACACCGTCTTGGCATGCAAAAATGAAACCCTCTGTACCAGACTTCAATCCGGGCGATTTAAGGAAAGCAAACGTTAGCTCACAGGACATTGATTGATCCTTCACATTTCTGTCGAAGATACCGTGCATCCTCTTATCGAGGAGCTGTTCACGAAAGTTTTTCTCCTGTGCTTTCTTAATCCGGGCTTTCAGAAGTGAGTACTCGAGATAGATTAGATTTGATGCATTTTGCTCACCCGTAATACTGAAGTCAAGTCCGTGTGTTTCAGCAGCCTCCTCCGCTGCTTTGTACAGAAATGCTCCTTTGCCCACTTCTTCGTGATTCCTGACCATTTTAAGAAGAGGGACTCTTCCATTTGTAACTCTATGTACTGTACCCAGAATAATCCTGTTGTGAAGACATTCAAGACTCAATATTCCGCGACCCCCTTGACCGCGTGAGATGTACAGTCGCGGAACGGAAGACTTAAGATACATGTTTTTTTTCATGTGCATAACCTTTCTTGTCCCGATATCAAGAGATCTGAGCTCGTTCTTCGTCCATGGAACTACTCCAAATGAATAGAGTAGTACCGGGACGGCAAGAATGTTCGTTGCAGATACTTTGTTCCTCGCCGACAGTTCGGAAGAACAAATCTGTCGGATGAGACGTTTGTATCTGCTTCGGAGAGTATCCTTTATATAGTAGATGTCACATCCTGAATGCGGCTCTGTGGCACGCCCAGGTATGTATAAGTCTTTCCAGCGCAAAGGTGTCGTATGGCGCTTTTATCAACGAGCTCAGGATCTTCAGGGATGCCATTAAGTTTTCCTCGCTTCAAATAAACCTTGGCGCATTTGTCTAACCCAAATTGCATTCCAATTTCCTTAGTATATCGTTCGACAATCCCCAGAGCTAGATGCAGTTGCTTTCTGTTTTTAGCATAGATCTTAAGATCGTCCATGTAAAATATATGAGTGACCTTGTACTTTAGATCTGCAGGTTTGCCGCACAAGTACCTGTCGGAATGGCGAAGTGCTAGAGATACTGGCAATAATGTAAGGCAAAAGAGGAGTGGGCTCATGGTGTCGCCCTGAAAGACACCTCTCTGAAACGTGACCTT
>NC_046659.1:4949713-4951916 GCF_010883055.1 Belonocnema kinseyi | reverse complement strand
CGAAAATTTATGCTCACGATTTTTGAAAAGGGTCTTTCGTCGAGAATGTTTGAAGGTAATCCTTTTATTACTTAAGCTCTACCAGCTGTATGCAACACTCATCATGGGTAAACCAGCTTACCTTTTTCAAAATCTGTTCCGTTTATGACTTGATCCTTTTATGAACTTGTTTTTGTTACTTACATTGCTTACATAATACGTACATACAATATACATCTTCGTTGGAAATTCGTCTTTTCTGGTTTAAAAAATAATGCCTTTTGGTAAAAATTCATCTTGTTGGTTTAAAATGTAATTATTTGATGGAAAGTTTAACTACTTCATGGATAAAAACCAGTTAGATTTTAGATCATCCCATCGTCGAACGTTATTATTGAATGAAACAGGATCGGGATGAAAGCGATACGGATCCAAAAAAGTGGAATTTTAAGTTAAAAAAATAAATTACCATTCAAAAACAAAACAAATTTTAAAATAAAAAAGACAAAATTGAAACTTCAAATAGGATAGTTCATTTTTCAGTCAAGGCATTTAATTTTCACTCGAAAAGAAATTGAAATAAAAAGAGTAATTTTTCACGAAAAAAAAAAAAATACGAACTTTCAACACAATACGTGGATTGTTCCAAATATCTTTTAAGATAATATATGTTTGATAATATTTAATAAAATATAACAATTTATATTTTCTTGACCAAATTAGATAAATAAATTTGAAATGTTGGAAAACCAAGCACAACTAATTCATTATTTCCATTCAAATAGCTTGGGATGAAGTTGAATGTCCAAATTAGTCACATACATGACATTTTTAATTTGTAAAGCTACCATTCACGCATCTGAGTTCTGGTAATTTCTCAATCACTTCTTGACAAACATCACTTCACACTCATTCTGACTACAAAAAGTCATCATTTCAAGAAATAGAATTTCAAATCGCATAAGATTAGCAAATATAAGTTTTTTCATTGCCCTACTCTTTAAACTCGTATAGTTTTTTGGTATATAAGATTTTTCACTTTTCACAGATGGTTATTTCACGTTACGTGAGACACTTTCAGCGATGGTTTCAACAGAGAGAAATAGAGAGTCACAATGCATTAGAAATATCATTTGATAAAAACATGGCGCCCCCTACTCGCTCGTATACCCGTGATGGCCATTTGATTGATACATATATCGGTTTTAAATCCACGAGTGATTCCAGGACTCGGCCAGTGTGCAAAGAAAATGCACCGCCGACAATTACCGACATGAGGTAAATGAAAGTGGCCCTCAACCCTTAACATGTGTGCGTCGCGTGGCCATCGTAGGTATATCGCACGCACACAACCTGATATCGGCTTTAACTCAGGCAGATTTAGAATTGAGATTGTTGGCATTTTACTGTTCGATCCCGAAGCAAGCAATTTTTGACAGATACAATCTGACAGATAAATGGGTCAATTTTTCGTGTTTTTAACTGTCCAGTGTTTCACCTTAAAATCCGTTTGTAGATTTTGTATATTTGTGCTTTAATTATTGTCCATAGCTGGATTAATTTAATGCCAGAGTAAGCAAATCTGCAAATACCTCAAGAAATTGTAGGTTATATTTCTATGTTTACCTTTCAGCTCCACTCTCCTCATCATTGTTTTCAGGTTCTTTTTTTTCAGAATTATCACACCAGGTGCGATCAAAAAATCGTTGGATTATCAACATCAACCCCTAAATATTTGACTTAAAAAAAAAGTCAACCACATATTTTAAGTAGAAAAAAATTAAAGAAATGTACAACTTCAAGCCGGGTGGTCACTGACTGGGAAAATCGGGAACTATAGTCCAGATTTTTGAACACCAAGAAGTACCCTAGAGTTTAGAGGAAAACCCGGAATTTTCCAGATTAATTTTTTACTTTTGTTGATGATTTTATCTATATTTTCCTAAAAAGTCATCTTTTTTTGGGTAGCAAAATCAACTGTATTGATGAACGCTCGTGTATTTCGAACAGCTAGTTCGATCATTTAGATTAAAAGTTCGCATTTTAATCTGAAAATTTTTCTATTAAATTTCGCAATCAGAATTAATCTCTTTCGTTTAAAAATTCAACTGCTTTGTTGAATATTATTCCAATTTCGACAGAAACTTTGATGGGTTAAATTAAAAACTTGATTTTTAATTTGAAAATATTTACTATTAAATTTCGCGATCAGAATTAATCTCTT
>NC_046659.1:4947235-4949613 GCF_010883055.1 Belonocnema kinseyi | reverse complement strand
GTTGAACATCATTCCAATTTCGACAGAAACTTTGATGGGTTAAATTAAAAACTCGATTTTTATTTGAAAATTTTTACTATTAAATTTCGCGATCAGAATTAACCTCTTTCGTTTAAAAGTTCCACTGTTTTGTTGAACATTATTCCATTTTTGACAATAGCTTTCATCTTTGAAATGAAAAACTCGATTTTTAATTTGAAAATTTTTACTATTAAATTTCGCAATCAGAATTAATCTCTTTCGTTTTAAAATTCAACGGTTTTGTTGAAAATTATTCCAATTTCGACAGAAACTTTGATGGGTTAAATTAAAAACTCGATTTTTAATTTGAAAATTTTTACTATTAAATTTCGCAATCAGAATTAATCTCTTTCGTTTAAAAATTCAACTGTTTTGTTGAACATTATTCCAATTTCGACAGAAACTTTGATGGGTTAAATTAAAAACTCGATTTTTAATTTGAAAATTTTTACTATTAAATTTCGCAATCAGAATTAATTTGTTTCGTTTAAAAATACAATTATTTTATTGAACATTATTCCATTTTCGACAGAAACTTTGATGGGTTAAATTAAAAACTCGATTTTTAATTTGAAAATTTTTACTATTGTATTTCGCAATCAGAATTAATCTGTTTCGTTTAAAAATTCCACTATTTTACTGAATATTATTCAATTTTCAACAGAAGCTTTCATCTTTGATATGAAAAACTCGATTTTTAATTGGAAAATTTTTACTATTAAATTTCGCAATCAGAATTAATCTCTTTCATTTAAAAATTCAACTGGTTTGTTGAACATTATTCCAATTTCGACAGAAACTTTTATCGGTTAAATAAAAAACTCGATTTTTAATTTGAAAATTTTTACTATTAAATTTCGCAATCAGAATTAATCTCTTTCGTTTAAAAATTCAACTATTTTGTTGAACATTATTCCATTTTCGACAGAAGCTTTCATCTTTGAAATGTAAAACTCGATTTTTAATTAAAAAATTTTTACTATTAAATTCTGCGTTCAGAATTAATCTCTTTCGTTTAAAAATTCAACTATTTTGTTGAACATTATTCCATTTTCGACAGAAGCTTTCATGTTGAAATGAAAAACTCGATTTTCAATTTGACCGGAAAAATATACATCTATAATATATTTTCAGAATGTCAGCAGCTTACAATTAATAATTATTGCAAGTGATAACAAAAATCCAAATAACTTTGGATTTGATGAATAGTCCAGAATGGAAAAAGAATAGCTTAAAATAAATTATCAATTTTAAGTATGAGAAAGCTTTTAATGCTTTTACTTGATTAAATAGCAATAGAAAGTGGAAACAACTAAAAAATGTAGAAACTGTGGCCAAGAGTCGAAATTTGAATGAAGGCAATTTTGTGCTTATAGGGTGTGAGACTAATCAACTTTGATGATGATTAATCGACTCAAAATTAAACTAATGATAGTGTCTAAATGCATATAGAATTGACAGTATGATGATAAGTGGCCTTGATGTGATAGAACTGTCTCTACTTCTACAAACTAGGTTTTCGTAAGATATCTTGAATCGGATCTGATCTGGGAATCTACACAAGTTCGTGTCTCAAAAGAAGAAAATTTAATGTTTTTTTGTAAGTCAATGAATCATAATTCTGTTTAGGGCCGTGCATACATTAAGTCATCCTTTTTGGTTGGAAATCCAATTATTTTCTTGAAAATTCGTTTTTTGACTTCAAAATTCATTTTTTTTTTTTGATAAATGTATATTTTTTAATTAAAGTTTTAATTATTTGTTTCAAAATGCATGTATTTTGTTAAAAATTTGACTTTCTGGCAGAAAATTAGTCCTCTGGGCTGAAAATTTAACTTTTTAATTGAAAAATGCATGAGATTTATTGAGAAGATGTATTTTTTGTTAGAAAATTACGTTTTTTTTTAATAAAAATGCAACTGTTTGGCGGAAAATAAGTCTTTTTTAGTGAAGGATTCAAATATTTGATTGAAAATTTCAATTTTTTTATAAATTTAACTATTTCTGATTTAAAATGAAATATTTTTTGGTTGAAATATTAATTAATAAATTATATGTTAAAAATTAATTCTTTTGAGTTAAAACTTTAACTTATTGGTTGAAAAATGAACTACTTTCTTTAGAATTAATTGTTTTGGTTAAAGTTTTAAAATGCAACTATTTTTGTTGAAAGTTTAACTGCTTTGTTAAAAGTGCATTATTTTGATTAAAAATATAACAATTTTGTTAAGAATTCGCCCTTTTTGTAATTTTTAAGCTATTATTATTATTATTTCTGGTATTTCGTGGCTTAAAAATTCAAATATTTTTTTGATAAATCGTTTTTTTTCTAGGTTTTTTTTTAATTGTAAATTTAA
>NC_046659.1:4943063-4947135 GCF_010883055.1 Belonocnema kinseyi | reverse complement strand
AATTATTACGGGCGATGAAAAGTGGATTCTTTACGATAACCCCAAGCGTAGGAAATCGTGGGTTGACCCTGGTCAACCTTCGACATCGGTGCCGAAGCCTAACATCCATGCGAAAAAAGTTTTGCTCTGCATCTGGTGGGACTGGAAAGGCATATTATATTACGAGTTATTACAGCTGGCTGAAACAATCATGATAATGGTTCCTGCTTCATGATAATGCTCGACCACATGTTGCAAAAACAACTAAGGAATATATCTTTACGTTAGGCTGGGAACTTCTTCCACACGCGGCGTATAGCCCAGATATGGCACCTTCCGATTATCACCTATTCAGGTCGCTACAGCATTATTTGGATGGTAGGCATTTCAAGAAACATGAAGAGATATCTCAATGCATTGATGATTTCATCGCTTCGAAGCCGGTGAGCTTTTATCGTGAAGGGATTCGCAAGTTACCTGAAAGATGGCAAAAGGTCATCAATGCAAATGGAGACTATTTTTAAAATTAATATCTTCTTGTTTGCATTTTAATAAATGTTTAATTTTGTAAACAAAAGCTCAGAACTTTTTTGCGCACCTAATACTTTCTTTAAAATTCAGGTTGTTGGTTAAAGATTCATAATCTTACTTTTAGTTAAAAATTTATTTATTTTAGGAAAAAAATATTTTTTTAATTTGTTTTTTTAACTGAATATGCAATTCTTTGTTTTAAAATTAATTTTTCTTAGTTGAGATTTTCAATATTTCATTGAAAATTCATATTTTTGAATGAATTTAACTGTTTCTAATTTATAACAAAATCTTTTTTGTTTGTAATATCAAATATTACATTTTTTGTTGAAAGATCATCTTCTTAGATTGTAAATTCAACTTTTTGGTTGAAAGTTTAACTAATTCCTTCAAAATTCATCTTGTTGGTTAAAGATTCATAATCTCAGTTGAAAATTCACTTTTTTTTTTTTTTGAAAATTTATATTCTGGCTTAAAACTCATTTTTTTAACTGAAAATTTAACTTTTTGGTTAAAAATTGAACTAAAATTAGTTAAAAATTTATTTCTTTTGGTGAAGTATGTTTCGTTAAATAATTTTTGTAACTGAATATTCAATTGTTCGTTTTAAAATTAATGTTTCTTATTTGAGAATTTAAATATTTCATTGAAAATTAGTATTTTTAAAATAAATTTAACTGTTTATAATTTTAAACAAAATTTTGTTTGTTTGCAATATCAATATTATATTTTTAAATTCATCTTCTTAGATTGTAACTTCAACTTATTGCTTAAAAGTTGAACTACTTTCTTCAAAATTCATTTTTCCGGTTGAAGATTCATAATCTTAGTTGAAAATTCATCGTTTGTTAAAAATTGAACTATTTTCTTAAAAATTCTTATTTTGGTTAAAAATTAATTTTTTATTAAATTATAATTCAAAACCTTCTTTGGCTGAAATATCAACCATTGCGTTTTTTGTAAAAAAATTCATATTCTTTGATTGGAAATTCCACTGTTTAGTTGAAAGTTAAACTATTTTCTTCATAATTCATATCTTTTGTTGAAAATTTATATTCTGAGTGAAAACTCAATTTTTTAAATGGAAATTTAAGTTATTTGGTTAAAAATTGAAATGTTTGGTTGAAAACTAATTTGTTTCAGTTGAGAATTCAAGTATTTTGTTGAAAATTCAACTTGTTGCTTGACAGTTGAACTACTTTCTTTAAAATTTATATTATTGGTAAAAGATTCGTAATCTTACAATTAGTTCAAAATTAATTTCTTTTGTTGAAAAATCTTCATTTTTTTAAATTAATTTTTTTAACTGAATATTCAACTGTTTGCTTCTCAAATTACTATTTCTTAGTTGAGAATTTAAGTATTTCGTTGAAAATCCGTATTTTTTGAATGAATTTAAATGCTTCTAATTTAAAAACTAAAAGATCTAAAAGATCGAACTATAGCTGTTCGAAATAGACGAGTTTTCATCAATATAGTTGATTTTGCTACCTAAAAAAAGATGACTTTTTAGGAAAATTTAGATAAAATCATCAACAAAAATAAAAAATTAATCTGGAAAATTCCGGGTTCTCCTCTAAACTCTGGGGTACTTCTTGGTGTTCAAAAATCTGGGCTATAGTTCCCGATTTTCCCAGTCAGTGACCACTCGACTTGAAGTTGTACATTTCTTTAATTTTTTTAACTTAAAATATGTGGTTGACTTTTTTTAAGTCAAATATTTAGGGGTTGATGTTGATAATCCAACGATTTTTCGATCGCACCTGGTGTGATAATTCTGAAAAAAAAGAACCTGAAAACAATGATGAGAGTGGAGCTGAAAGGTAAACATAGAAATATAACCTACAATTTCTTGAGGTATTTGCAGATTTGCTTACTCTGGCATTAAATTAATCCAGCTATGGACAATAATTAAAGCACAAATATACAAAATCTACAAACGGATTTTAAGGTGAAACACTGGACAGTTAAAAACACGAAAAATTGACCCATTTATCTGTCAGATTGCATCTGTCAAAAATTGCTTGCTTCGGGATCAAACAGTAAAATACCAACAATCTCAATTCTAAATCGGTTTCAATTAAAGTCGATATCAGGTTGTGTGCTCGCGATATCTCTACGATGGCCACGCGACGCACACATGTTAAGGGTTGAGGGCCACTTTCATTTACCTCATGTCGGTCATTGTCGGTTGTGCAGTTTCTTTGCACACCGACCTATGACAAAGCCACCGAACGCGTCCTCAGGTTGCGGATAGCATGTCCCAGTACTAAGGGTTTCTGCTGAATATGGTTACAAAAATAAATAGGCAGTCGCGGACAATTGTCCAGGGGTGGTCCCGAAGGAATTAACCACCAAGCGGAGGTGTGAAAACCGTGCCAAAAGCTGAATGGCACCGGGGTGAGGTGTCTAGAACGGTGAATCGGAGATAACGGCCGGTCTCTCAGAGTAGGCAGCTTTATCCTTGCATGCGGGGCTCTAAGAGGATGGACGAACCCCTTTCCCTAACTTCTCGTGGGAACAACAATGACAACACCAAACATAGTTGTTGTAAATGCGGTTCAAAACAACAGAACGCGCATGGCTCCCGACAATGGGTCGGCCAACAATGCCGACGAATCTAGAGCTGGGGGAGCCAATGAAAATGGATTCAATGCGATGGATCGGCGGGATCTCGTGACCTTTGGGTGCACGAAGCAACTGAAGCACGACTTGCTAGACTGCTACGATGCGAGTGTGGCCCGTGAACATGGCACGGCTGCATGCTCTGTGGTGCGAGAAACACCCGGAGCTATCGCACTTTTCGCAGCAACGTCTGCAAAACCATGCTGAACTACTCCGTAAAAGGGGTTATGTAAGCGGAACGCCTACTCTACCACAGCTAGAACAAGCCGGCAACAAAGAAAGAGAGGCGACACTAAGACCAACCGCGGGCAGGCTGGCAATCAGGCAGCATATTGTTGAGAGAATAAGGATACTATCTGACACTAAGAGAAGTCTAGAGCGGATGGAGAGGTGGGTCAGAGAAAATCAACAGTTTCTCTCTGACCCATCTCGACTCTTCCAAGACCCTCCAGTTACTGTCGAATACCCACCCAAACCAGAGGAGGTCGAAGTATTTTGGAGAGAAGTCTGCGAAGTTCAGCATAGACTGGACGAAGACTCAGAAAATATAAATAGCTTCAAGGAGTTATGTGTTCCCTTCATAACACCTGATAAAGAATGCCCACCCATCACTACCGAGGAGCTGAAAAAAGTATTAAGAGGGATGAAGAACTATTGCGTACCGGGACCAGATTGTATCAAAACATTCTGGTGGAAGAAGTTTTCTTCAGCCCATCAGCATTTGGCCCGTATTTTCACCTCATATTTAAAGTCGGAAGAGCCGATTCCAGAGTGGTTGGTGGAAGGGCGCACAATACTCCGGCCGAAAATAGGCAACTTAGGTGGCCCGAAGAACTAACACGCTTTATAAGATATTCACAGCTATCCTAAATGATAGGATTGTTCGGGCAATTGAACCTGTGTGGCAAGAAATGTATGAACAACGAGGCTCAAAGAA
>NC_046659.1:4941948-4942963 GCF_010883055.1 Belonocnema kinseyi | reverse complement strand
AAAATTTTTATACCACCTTTTACACGTCGCATGACTTACAGCGTTCTCTCCATATGCAGCACAAATCATTTCAGTGGCTTCAGCAGCATTTTTCTTCAGATGAAACGCGAAGTGGATAGTATATCGAATATGCTCTTTTGTGATCGCCATCGTAAACACTACTGTTATTTGTGGTTAGGTGCATTAAACGCCAAACCGTATAGCATTTCAGGACGCCAACTGTGAAAGTTTTAAAACAGGAAACTAGCGGGAAGATGGATGAAATTTAAATTGTTTTTTTCAGTTGTATGAAATCTAAAGCTCAAAACTTTTTGGCGCACCCAATATTTTCAACCTAAAAGGTTAAATTTTCAATGAAATACTTAAATTCTCAACTAAAACAAATTATTTTTCAACGAAACAATTCGATTTTTAACCAAATAGTTAAATTTTCAGTTAAAAAATTGAGTTTTAACCCAGAATATAAATTTTCAACAAAGATTATGAATCTTTAATAAATAATAAATAATGAAGAAATAGTTAAATTTATATGAAGTATACGAATTTTCAACCATTTTACTGCCAAATAGTTAAAATTCCAGTTAAAAAAATTAATTTTAACAAAAAAAATATTTCCACAAAGAAGTATTATTTTCAACCAAAAAGATGTATTTCCAACTAAAATTATGAATCTTTAACAAACAAAAATATATGAATTTTAAAAAAAGTAGTTCAAATTTTAACCAAATATTTAATTTTAAATCAAAACAGTTGCATTTTCAACCAAATAGTTAAATTATCAATGAAAAAATAAAAGTTAAACAAAAAAAAACTGATTTTTAACAAAGTAGTTTTATTTTAAGCAAAAGAGATGAATTTTCAGCTGAGATTATGAAACTTTAACCAAAGCAATTAATTTTAAAGACAATAGTTAACTTTTCAACCAATAAGTTGAAGTTTTAATCTAAATGAATTAATTTTTAACAAATAATTTAATAATTAATATTTCAACCAAAAAATATTTAATTTTAAATCA
>NC_046659.1:4940334-4941848 GCF_010883055.1 Belonocnema kinseyi | reverse complement strand
CAGTTTGAATCGCTTTAATATCTGTATTAGAACTGAGAATAATATAGTTGCACATTTTTGTACTTTTAATCAACAATTTTTATTATTTTTAAAATTTCTCAAATGCAACTGGTTTACAACAGTTTTCCCGATACTCATGAATTTTTTCAAATTTTTCCCATTGCCCCTTGTATAAGAAATATTCTCTAAACTTGACTGTTCTTAAATGTAGCCGAAAATCCTTACTTTTTTTACATTTTTCATGTTCTAGACATGAAATTTTTCATATTCTAGACAAATTTCCAATGCATTCTAACACCACCTTAGTATTTAGAGTTTAGCCTTTAGTCTACGCCCTACGCCCTACATCCTACAAGAACGGCCTTCCTATTTTATGATTTACTTACGAATTTTTACCTTTCAGGTAGTTATTCTGGTTGAGGACCAAGCTATACTTATAATTAAATCTTTGGTGTGCTAAAATCTTGTTTAAGCGCAGTGCTCGGCACGCTCTTGTCCTGGGCAGGGTAGCCTGCCCTGGCTGCCCTGGGACCTACTCTCAGGGCAGTACCTGCGTGCTTGGCCAGATCATCCCTTTCCTCAGGGGTCCTTTGTTATAAAATGGAAAAAATGTGAGATTAAAAAATTTGTAATTTTGCGATGAGTGACTTAAAAGTAATATATTTGGCATATACATATTGTTCTGATTCCAAAGACATGTAATTTTTCTATAAAGGTTGAAAATTTGAGAAGTATTTAGTATTAAATTGACTGTCAATCTGATGTTTCTTGATTATAAACTCCTTCAAATTTTTAACTTTTCTAGGCAAGAAATATATCATTGGAATCGGAAAAATTCGTAGATGCTGATAATGCTATTTTCAAATCGCTAATTAAAAAATTAAAAGTTTTAAAATTTCCTTACTTTGAAATGCCTGTAGACAAAAGACCCTTGTTGGAGTAAGCTCACTCACATTAAGGTACACGAATAGACCGAAAAGTAGTAGAAAAAATTAAGTCGGGTGGAGCCTGACCATACCTGAAAATGAAGCAAAAAGATGCCGACCACTGGTTTAAGGGCGTTGACATTCGAGTTTACTCATTTTTAAATGTGGAAATCTGCAGTTCACTATCTTCATTTTCGCAGGTTATCGCAGTGGACGGCACGCTCTTGTTCAGGACAGAGTAGCCTGCTTTGGCGAGCGATCGTCTTTTCCTCCACGGCTACCTGCGTAACCTTCCCCTTCTACTACGAAACGACACTACCCCTCAATGGATTCGTAGTTGCTTTAGGCCTTCGATGCTATATCCCCCATAAAGATAATACATTTGTCTGTCAAATTACCCATTTCCTCACTATTTTCACGCCTATACCTCGATTAAAAATTCTAATAGGCCGACGAAGTTCCTGACATTTTGACAAGCTTGAGAATATACCAGGTGTATACATATGAAACCGGTATTGCCATTTAGCGGCCAGTAGGCACACTTGTAGGCACTGTCGGAACATACCATTTGTGCTAATTGGCGTATTG
>NC_046659.1:4937794-4940234 GCF_010883055.1 Belonocnema kinseyi | reverse complement strand
CCCCTCAATGGATTCGAAGTTGCTTTAGGCCTTCGATGCTATATCCCCCATAAAGATAATACATTTGTCTGTCAAATTACCCATTTCCTCACTATTTTCACGTCTATACCTCGATTAAAAATTCTAATAGGACGACGAAGTTCCTGACATTTTGACAAGTTTGAGAATATAATCGTTAATATAGGTAGATTCTCAACAATTGCAATTAAAATATTAAATTTTCATAAGCTCCCCATTAAATTAATGAAGAGATTCAAAATAAATTTTATATTGTTTTTTTCGTTAGTAAAGCTGTTGAAAATTTAAGAAAAAACCAGCATTTTTCGAAAATTATGAAAAGAGAATATTATTTAAAATAATGATAACTTGATGATCGCTGGGTGATTTTATTGATCCTTAAAACTTAGTTTTGTAGAAATTGTTGATGTACGCAGCGTTGGCTTTAGAGTCAGGTGAATTAAAAGAATTGAGTTGTTTCAAACGTGTTGGCACATAGTGGCAATCCTTATCAGTGAGTTTTCTTAAATCTGTGAAAAGTACATCATTTCTTGCAAGTATCCACTTTTTCAATTGAAAGTACTATTCTCAAAAAAGAAATCTTTTAACGAAGAACAACTAATAAAAAAAAATAATAATAAAATGTAGTAGGAAAATGTTGTGTCCAAATTTATGAACAAATTTTTTTAAGTTTTTAGAAAACACCGCAGTCGAAGAACTCTTAAAATTATTTCTTAGCGATGTCAATTAAATCCAATTTTTGTTATTAAAACCCTTAAACACAGCTTTTTTTTATGTAAGAGAAATAGTTTTAATTAATGCATTTTTCTGGTATGATGAGGAATTATATCGGTGAAAGTGAAATTTTTTTCTCTTGAAATTGACACTGTAGTCAAAATATAAAATTAAAAAAAAACTTTGTAGCTAAATAATTATTCAAATATTTTTTACAAACTTTTCTTTTCCTTATACCGCCGAAAAGTTGATTCACATTTTTTACACAGTGGTAAGAATAGAGATTGTCGAGGAACATTGTAGTTTAAATTTTTCCTCGATTTGTTATATAGAAATTTTCCTTTAACAACGTATTATATCTCGTTAAATTTTCTTAATTTTGATTTTTCAAAATGTTTATAATTTCAATTTTTGAAATTGAAATGTACTGAGTTTTCTGTTTTAAATTACTTCTGTGAAAGAAAGCATTTACAAAATCACACTGTAGTTAAAAATGAATTTGTAAAAATGAACATTGTAGTTATATAATTATATAATTCTGTTTTTTAATTTAAACATTGTATCTAAAGAGTTCGAGTGAATTGGAAATACATTTTCTATTATCATAAGAATTAATTTTGTAAACGTAGAAAAAATTGTTCGCCTGTCAAAATAAACTTTTTGTCGATATCAAAAAGAACATTTTTTAAAGAATACTTAAATAATTATTCAGCTACATAGTTGTTTTTAATTTAATATTTTTACTACAGGGCAATTTTCAAGAGAGTGCAATGTTCTCTGACAACTTTAAAAAAATGTTTAAAAAGATTTTACTAATACATTGTAATTTTTTTTCATCAATGTTGTATTTCGTTAAAAGACATAGTTTTGATAAAACAGAATGCTTTCTGAATAGTTATTAATAAAATTAAATTAAATTTAAATATTAAGTTTATGGAATGTATATAATTTAAAAACTGAGATATTAATCACAGAATGACACTTCCAATTGTGAAACTGCGTACCTACAAGACATTATGTACATTTCATAGATAGATTGATTAAAACTCATTGATAAGGGTCACCATCGTGTGCCGAAACGTGTGAAACAACTGAATTCATATCATATTACCTCACCCTAAAGCTCACTACAATTGAAAAGTGGATCAAGAGCGAAAAATTTTAGAAAAAACTGTAACATACGAGAATCACTGTAAGAGAATGTTGTTATAAATAATAATAATAATAATAATAACAAATTTTTAAAACACTTACTTTTGTTAACATGAATCAATCATTAATCCACCATAACTTAAAAGTGGAAAATTGTATTTATCGTTTTTATTTATTTATTATTTATAATTGTATTGTATGTATAATTGACCAAAGGTGGAAAATTGTACAATTTTTCGTCCATAAAATGTTCATACATTATATTTATACATTATTAAATTGGAAATAAACTAATTTAATACGAGGGAAGTTCAATAAGTCCTTAGAATGAAGTATAAAAACAATTTTTTTTGGGTAAATTTTTTTTATTTTTCAACATAATCTCCTTGGAGCTCTATACACTTGGTCAATCGCTTTTCAAGTTTTTTTAATCCTTCATAAAAGTGCGTTTTCAGAAGTTCCTCAAAATAAGCACTTACAGAGGCAATGACGTCTTCGTTATCTGGAAATCTCTGTCCACCGAGCCATTTTTTCAAGTTTGGAAATAAGAAAAAGT
>NC_046659.1:4933242-4937694 GCF_010883055.1 Belonocnema kinseyi | reverse complement strand
TCGAGTTAAAAATACTTTTAATTTACCTTGTTATAGAACAAGTTTTTTCGCGGGGATAAGAGCTGCCGGAAAGAATATTTAAAACCACCCCTATTGTATGAAAATCAGAAAATCGTCAAAATGATGGCCTTTATACAGTTTTTTTTTCGAGTTAAAAATACTTTTACTTTACCTTGTTATAAAACAAGTTTTTTCAGGGGGTAAGAATTGACGGAAAGAATATTTAAAACCACCCCTAATGTATGAAAATCAGAAAATCGTCGAAATGACCGCCTTTATACAGTTTTTTTCGAAATAAAAATACGTTTCATTTACCTTGTTATAGAACAAGTTTTTTCAGGGGGTCAGAACTGCCGAGAAGAATATTAAAAATCACCCCCTAGTGTATGAAAATCAGAAAAACGTCGAAATGACCGCCTTTGTTCAGTTTTTTTTCGAGTTAAAATACTTTTAATTTACCATATTATAGAACAAATTTTTCAAGGGGGGTAAGAATTGCTTGAAAGAATATTTAAAACCACCCCTAGTGTATGAAAATTTAGAAAATCGGCGAAATGACCGCCTTTGTTTATTTTTTTTTCGAGTTAAAAATACTTTTAATTTACCATGTTATAGAACAAATTTTTTCAGGGGGGTAAGAGCCGTCGGAAAGAATATTTAAAACCACACCTAGTGTATCAATTTCAGAACATCTTCAAAATGAACCCCTTTATACACTTATTTGCGAAATAAAAATATGTTTAATTTACCTTGTTATAGAATAAATTTTTTCAGGGGGGCAAAAGCCGCCCGAAAGAATATTTAAAACCACCCCTAGTGTATCAAAATCAGAAAATCGTCAAAATGAACGCCTTTATACAGTTTTTTTCGAGTTATAAACACTTTTAGTTTACCTTGTTATAGAACAAGTTTTTTCAGGGGGTCAGAACTGCCGGGAAGAATATTAAAAACCACCCCTAGTTTATGAATATCAGAAAATCGTAGATATGACCGCCTTTATACAGTTTTTTTCGAGTTCAAAATACGTTTAATTTTCCTTCTTATAGAACAAGTTTTTTCAGGTGGGTAAGAACTGCCGGAAAGAATATTTAAAACCACCCCTAGTGTATAAAAATCCGAAAATCGTCGAAATGACCGCATTTATACAGTTTTATTTCGAGTTAAAAATACTTTTAATTTACCTTCTTATAGAGCAAGTTTTTTCATGGGGGGTAAGAATTGCCGGAAAGAATATTTAAAACCACCCCTAGGGTATGAAAATCAGAAAATCGTCGAAATGACCGCATTTATACAGTTTTAATTCGAGTTAAAAATACTTTTAATTTACCTTCTTATAGAACAAGTTTTTTCACGGGGGTAAGAGCCGCCGGCAAGAATATTTTAAACCACCCCTAGTGTATGAAAATCTGAAAATCGTAGAAATGACCACATTTATACAATTTTTTTCGAGTTAAAAATACGTTTAATTTTCCTTCTTACAGAACAATTTTTTTCAGGTGGGTATGTACTGCCGTAAAGAATATTTAAAACCAGCCCTACTGTATGAAAATCAGAGAATCGTCGAAATGACCGCCTTTATACAGTTTTATTTTTAGTTAAAAATACTTTTAATTTACCTTCTTATAGAACAAGTTTTTTCAGGTGGGTAAGAACTGCCGTAAAGAATATTTAAAACCACCCCTAGTGTATGAATATCCGAAAATCGTAGAAATGACCACCTTTATACAATTTTTGATTGAGTTAAAAATACGTTTAATTTATCTTGTTATAGAACAAGTTTTTTCAGCGGGGTAAGAACTGCCTGCAAGAATATTAAAAACCACCCCTAATGTATGAAAATCAGAAAATCGTCGCAATGACCGCCTTCGTACAGTTTTTTTTCGAGTTAAAAATACTTTGAATTTACCTTGCTATAGAACAAGTTTTTTCAGGGGCGTAAGAATTGCCGGAAAGAATATTTAAAACCACCACTAGTGTATGAAAATCAGAAAATCGTCGAAAGGACCGCATTTTTCAAGTTTTATTTCGAGTTAAAAATACGTTTAATTTTCCTTCTTATAGAACAAGTTTTTTCAGGTGGGTAAGAACTGCCGTAAAGAATATTTAAAACCAGCCCTACTGTATGAAAATCAGAGAATCGTCGAAATGACCGCCTTTATACAGTTTTATTTCGAGTTAAAAATACTTCTAATTTACCTTCTTATAGAACAAGTTTTTTCAGGTGGGTAAGAACTGCCGTAAAGAATATTTAAAACCACCCCTAGTGTATGAATATCCGAAAATCGTAGAAATGACCACCTTTATACCATTTTTGATCGAGTTAAAAATACGTTTAATTTACCTTGTTATAGAACAAGTTTTTTCAGCGGGGTAAGAACTGCCTGCAAGAATATTAAAAACCACCCCTAATGTATGAAAATCAGGAAATCGTCGCAATGACCGCCTTCGTACAGTTTTTTTTCGAGTTAAAAATACTTTTAATTTACCTTGCTATAGAACAAGTTTTTTCAGGGGCGTAAGAATTGCCGGAAAGATTATTTAAAACCACCCCTAGTGTATGAAAATCAGAAAATCGTCGAAAGGACCGCATTTATTAAGTTTTATTTCGAGTTAGAAATACGTTTAATTTTCCTTCTTATAGAACAAGTTTTTTCAGTGCGTAAGAACTGCCGGAAAGAATATTTAAAACCACCCCTAGTGTATGAAAATCAGAAAATCGTCGAAATGACCGGATTTTTGCAGTTATTTTTCTTGTTAAAAATACTTTTAATTTACCTTCTTGTAGAACAGGGTTTATGAGGGGGGTAAGGGCGGCTGGAAAGAATATTTAAAACCACCCCTAGTGTATCAATTTCAGAAAATCGTCCAAATGAACCCCTTTATACAGTTTTCTTTCGAGTTAAAAATACGTTTAATTTACCTTCTTACAGAACAAGTTTTTTCAGGTGGGTAAGAACTGCCGGAAAGAATATTTAAAACCACCCCTATTGTATGAAAATCAGAAAATCGTCAAAATGACCGGCTTTATACAGTTATTTTTCGAGTTAAAAATACTTTTAATTTACCGTGTTGTAGAACAAGTTTTTCAGGGGGGTAAGGGCGGCCGGAAAAAATATTTAAAACCACCCCTAGTGTATCAAAATCAGAAAATCTTCAAAATGAACCCCTTTATACAGTTTTCTTTCGAGTTAAAAATACGTTTAATGTTGTACATAGTGAAGTTTAGCAAACCTATGACGTGATATCATAGCATTGCGCTCTAGCGGTGGGTATGCAAGTACGTATAGTGTAACGTATGCAGGAGAGATCAGTTAGTCTTTTGGGCCTTGTCGCCATTGTCACTTCGTGTCCTTATTCGCTCCGTTAATCTGAATATAAAATCATATTCCCCACATCTGTTCTGTTTCGTATTAACCAACACACCTATCCTGGACCTTTTCAACAGGTTATGGGCCCATAACGTTGTTAATTAATACTTAACTTGTGAAACTATAGAAGTTGCTTGTGAAACCTTGAGTAGCGTCGCGTTCGAGGGGAAGCGTCGGTCCGGTAAATCGTTTAAAAATGAGTTCCACGCTATCGGCGCGTATTGAGACGCTCGGGAAAGACAATTTCGACACGTGGAAGCTTCAGGTTGAAGCTTTGTTAGTGAAAAATGACGCTTGGGAATATGTGAGTGGTGAAAATGTTCGATCTAATGTAACGGTAGGTGACGTGGCGTCGGAAGCAGCAGCCAAGGCATTGGATGTGACCGACAGGACGGCACGTTCGGACCTAGTCTTGGCGATAAATCCTACAGAGCTGAAGCAGATTAAAAGCTGCGGCACAGCGAATGAAATCAGGAGGAAGCTGCATTCAATATACCAATCTAAAGGACCGGCTAGAAAGGCAACGCTTCTAAAGCAACTCATTCTGCACAAAATGGCGGAAGGTGACGATGTGCGCGATCACATTAGAAATTTCTTCGATGCAGTGGATAAACTTCAGGTAATGGAGGTTGAAGTCAATCAGGATCTGTTAACCATCCTATTGCTATATAGCCTTCCAAGTAGCTTCGAAAATTTTCGGTGCGCCATTGAGTCACGGGATGAGCTGCCCGATTCTGAATTGCTTAAAATTAAAATCATAGAGGAAAGCGATGCGAGACTGTCAAAAGCACGGGAAAACTTGCCAGGCGCCATGATGGCAAGCAGTGTTCAGAGACAGAGGAAGGGGGAGAAGCCGTACCCAGAGAGTGGGGAGACGAAAAGGGAGGACACAGCACACCGTTCCCGTTTAAGTGTTTTAAGTGCAAGAAAGTAGAACATAAAGCGAATAAGTGTCCACAGCAAAAGCTTAGTTCTTCGGCGGCGCATATGTGCTTTCTCACAATAGCTGATAAGGACAGTGCCTTACAAGCCGAAAAGAACTTTGTGCGGAGAAATTGGTGCCTTGACAGTGGGTGTACTTCAC
>NC_046659.1:4920659-4933142 GCF_010883055.1 Belonocnema kinseyi | reverse complement strand
ACAGAAGCCCTTTCCCAAAAATTCGTCTCGAGAAACGGAAATGCTGGATTTAGTGCATACGGACTTGTGCGGGCCCATGAGAACTCAGTCATTGGGGGGATCACGATACTTTATAACTTTTGTGGATGATTCAACGCGATGGACAGAAGTGACATTTTTGAAAAGCAAAGATCAAGCTTTGGACGCTTTTAAAAGCTACAAAAGTCTCGTTGAGAATCAGACAGGAAAAAGGATTAAGTGTGTGCAATCGGACAACGGTAAGGAATATTGCAACAATGCTTTCAACAAGTTTCTGGATGGCTGTGGAATCAAAAGGAGACTCACAGTCGCCTACACGCCAGAGCAGAATGGAGTGGCCGAGCGGAAAAATCGCACTCTGGTTGAGATGGCAAGATGCATGATGTTCGAGGCAGATCTTCCACGATATTTTTGGGCTGAGGCTGTTGCGACAGCGAACTATCTTCGAAACCGATGTCCCTCCAGAAGTTTAGGTGGGGGGATTCCGTTTAAAAAGTGGGAGGGAACCTCACCAGATATATCACATCTTAGAACGTTCGGATGTAGAGTCTTCTCCTTGAACAAGCAGCCCAACAAAGGAAAATTCGATCAACGCGGACGCGAAAGTATCTTTGTTGGATACTCGGAAGTATCCAAGGGGTATCGAGTTTGGATAGCAGCTGAGAGGAGAATTGAGGTCACTAGAGACGTCGATTTCATGGACGAGCACCTTTCAGGAAGAAGTGGGCGTGATTTCATCTCCGAAAATACCTTTCGTGAGAAGATAGAAAAGCAACTGAAAGAAAAGAAATGGGTCGAAGTCGGGATAAAATCCGTTGAAAGCAGCGTAGAAGGAGAAGTTACAAGAGTTGAAGACATCGTAGAAGATTCATCGGAGGAGGAGCAGGATATATTTCTTCAAGAATCCGAGGAATCTGTGGCCGATGTCGAGGAAGCTGCTGCCGATGAGGGTGGTGATGTTTCCGACGGCGGTATTGACCTCGACGTACCTGAGCAGCCAAGAAGGCTGGCAGGCCGACCCAGAATTAATAGAACAGGAGTTCCAGGAAGACCCATTGAAGGAGGCTCTATCTGGAGATGAGGCCCAAGAATGGAAAAATTCATTTCGTGAAGAATTTGGCGCACTTATCAAGAACGAAACGTGAGAACTCGTGAAACGACCAATGGATCGAAATGTCATCGGGTGTCGGATCGTTTTAAGGAATAAATTCGATTCTGATGGAATTCTGGAAAGAAGGAAGGCTCGAGTTGTAGCAAAGGGATACTCTCAACGCCCTGGAATTGACTTCCAGGAAACCTTCGCCCCAGTAGCTCGATTGAGCTCGATCCGTTTAGCGATTGCCCTTGCCATGGAGAAAGGGATGACAGTGCATCAGCTTGACGTGACAACTGTTTTTCTCAACGGAGAAATCTAGGAAGAAATCTTCATGGAAGTTCCTGATCTGTTCGAGGAGTTGCTGCCGGATCTAGGTGCCAAGGAAAAACAACAAAATGAACATGGTACCAAATTCAGGAAGGCTTCGAAGATGCTACAAAAAATAAAGGCAGGTAATAAAGTGTGTCGCATGAAAAAGGCTTTGTACGGTCTAAAACAGGCTGGTCGTCAGTGGCACAAGAAACTCGATCAAGTGTTACGATATTTTGGCTTGCAGGCACTGACCTCTGATGGATGCGTCTACTTGAGTAACCGAGGTCCCGAAACGTTGATCGTAGTGACTTACGTAGATGACATTTTAGTAGCATCAACGAGCCTAGATTGGATGTCTGAGTTTAAAAGGCAGCTAAAGTCAAAATTTGACAAGAAGGATCTGGGCAGCGTTAGGCGTTGTTTGGGCCTAGAATTTAAAGAAAAGGATGGAGTGATGGAAATTTCTCAGGGAGCGTACATCGAAGAAATTCTAAGGAGATTCGGAATGGACGAATCGAAACCTGCAGTCACATCGTTAGATCCTGGAATGAAGCTAGTGAAGCCGGACAGTTGCTCTGAGGACGATCTAAAAGCTTACCCTTTCCGAGAACTTATTAGAGCGTTAATGTATCTGGCAGTAGGTACACGCCCTGACATCTCATATGCTGTGAACTCGCTCAGTCAGTTCTGTACCTGCTACGGAAAGGAACACTGGATGGCAGGAAAGAGGATCCTGCGTTATCTTCGAGGAACAGCCAGTCTGGATCTAAGATTCCAGAAATCAGCCAAGCCACTTCAAGGTTTTGTGAATGCCGACTGGGGAAGTTGCCCTGAGGATAGAAGATCATACACGGGATATGTCTTTATCCTAGGAAGTGGAGCGGTTTCTTGGGAAGCTAAGAAACAGAGAACGGTCGCGCTGTCCAGCACTGAGGCTGAATATATGAGTCTCACAGAGGCGGCGAAAGAGGCCATTCATCTGCGGAGATTCTTGGCAGAACTTGGATCGGAACAGCGGAAAGCAGTTAGACTCTACAACGACAATCAAGGAGCGCACAAACTGGCGAAGAACCCCGTGTTTCACTCCCGGACGAAACACATCGATATTCGTCATCATTTTGTACGCGAAGCTCTCAAGGAAGGTGCGATCACCATCGAGTACATGCCAACAGAGTAAATGATGGCTGATGTGCTTACTAAGTCTTTGCCTGGTTCCAAACATAGGAAGTGCTCAGTGAAGTTCGGTTTAAATGTTAACAGCAATACGTCCTAGTTTCAGGGGAAGTGTTGTACATAGTGAAGTTTAGCAAACCTATGACGTGATATCATAACAGTGCGCTCTAGCGGTGGGTATGCAAGTAGGTATAGTGTGACGTAAGCAGGAGAGATCAGTTAGTCTTTTGGGCCTTGTCGCCATTGTCACTTCGTGTACTTGTTCGCTCCGTTAATCAGAATATAAAATCATATTCCCCATATCTGTTCTGTTTCGTATTAACCAACACAGCTATCCTGGACCTTTTCAACATTTAATTTACCTTCTTATAGAGCAAGCTTTTTCAAGTGGGTAAGAACTGCCGGAAAGAATATTTAAAACCACCCTTAGTGTATGAAAATCGGAAAATCGTCGAAATGACCGCCTTTATACAGTTTTTTTTCGAGTTAAAAATACTTTTAATTTACCATGTTGTAGAAAAAGTTTTTCAGGGGGGTAAGGGCGGCCGGAAAAAATATTTAAAACCACCCCTAGTGTATCAAAATCAGAAAATCGACAAAATGACCGGCTTTATACAGTTATTTTTCGAATTAAAAATACTTTTAATTTACCATGTTGTAGAAAAAGTTTTTCAGGGGGGTAAGGGCGGCCGGAAAAAATATTCAAAACCAACCCTAGTGTATCAAAATCAGAAAATCTTCAAAATGAACCCCTTTATACAGTTATCTTTCGAGTTAAAAATACGTTTATTTTACCTACTTATAGAGCAAGTTTTTTCAAGTGGGTAAGAACTGCCGGAAAGAATATTTAAAACCACCCTTATGTATGAAAATCGGAAAATCGTCGAAATGACAGCCTTTATACAGTTTTATTTCGAGTTAAAAATACTTTTAATTTACCTTGTTGCAGAACAAGTTTTTTCAGGTGGGTAAGAACTGCCGGAAAGAATATTTAAAACCACCCCTAGTGTATGAAAATCGGAAAATCGTCAAAATGACCGGCTTTATACAGTTATTTTTCGAGTTAAAAATACTTTTAATTTACCTTGTTGTAGAACAAGTTTTTTCAGGGGGGTATGGGCGGCCGGAAAGAATATTTAAAACCACCCCTAGTGTATCCAAATCAGAAAATCATCAAAATGAACCCCTTTATACAGTTATCTTTCGAGTTAAAAATACGTTTAATTTACCTACTTATAGAGCAAGTTTTTTCAAGTGGGTAAGAACTGCCGGAAAGAATATTTAAAACCACCCTTAGTGTATGAAAATCGGAAAATCGTCGAAATGACAGCCTTTATACAGTTTTATTTCGAGTTAAAAATACTTTTAATTTACCTCGTTGTAGAACAAGTTTTTTCAGGTGGGTAAGAACTGCCGGAAAGAATATTTAAAACCACCCCTAGTGTATGAAAATCGGAAAATCGTCAAAATGACCGGCTTTATACAGTTATTTTTCGATTTAAAAATACTTTTAATTTACCTTGTTGTAAAACAAGTTTTTTCAGGGGGGTATGGGCGGCCGGAAAGAATATTTAAAACCACCCCTAGTGTATCAAAATCAGAAAATCATCAAAATGAAACCCTTTATACAGTTTTTTTTCCAGTTAAAAATACTTTTAATTTACCTTGTTACAAAACAAGTTTTTTCAGGGGGTAAGAACTGCGGAAAGAATATTTAAAACCACCCATAATGTACGAAAATCAGAAAATTGTCGAAATGACGGCTTTATACAGTTATTTTTCGAGTTAAAAATACTTCGAATTTACCTTGTTGTAGAACAAGTTTTTCAAGGGGGGTATGGGTGGCCGGAAAGAATATTTAAAACCACACCTAATGTATGAAAATCAGAAAATCGTCGAAATGACCGCCTTTATACAGTTTTGTTTTTAACTAAAAATAAGTTTCATTTACCCTCCTACAGAACAAGTTTTTTCAGGGGGGTAAGAACTGCCGGAAAGAATATTTAAAACCACCCCTAGTGTATGCAAATCAGAAAATCGTCGAAATGACCGCCATTATATAGTTTTTTTTCGAGTTCAAAATACTTTTAATTTACCCTGTTATAGAACAAGTTTTTTCAGGGTGGTTAGAACTGCCGGAAAGAATATTTAAAACCACCCCTAGTATATGAAAATCAGAAAATCTTCGAAATGACCACCTTTATACGGTTTTTTTTCGAGTTGAAAATACTTTTAATTTACCCTGTTACAGAAAAAGTTTTTTCCGGGGGGTAAGAACTGCCTGCAAGAATATTAAAAACAACCCTTAGTGTATGAAAATCAGAAAATCGTTGAAATGACCGCTTGATACAGTTATTTTTCGAGTTAAAAATACTCTTAATTTACCTTGTTGTAGAACAAGTTTTTTCAGGGGGGTATGGGCGGCCGGAAAGAATATTTAAAACCATCCCTAGTGTATGAAAATCAGAAAATCGTCAAAATGACCGGCTTTATACAGTTATTTTTCGAGTTAAAAATACTTTTAATTTACCTTGTTGTAGAACAAGTTTTTCAGGGGGGCAAGGGCGGCCGGAAAAAATATTTAAAACCACCCCTAGTGTATCAAAATCAGAAAATCTTCAAAATAAACCCCTTTATACAGTTTTTTTTCGAGTTAAAATACGTTTAATTTACCTGCTTATAGAACAAGTTTTTTCAAGTGGGTAAGAACTGCCGGAAAGAATATTTAAAACCACCCTTAGTGTATGAAAATCGGAATATCGTCGAAATGACAACCTTTATAAAGTTTTATTTCGAGTTAAAAATACTTTTAATTTACCTTGTTGTAAGACAAGTTTTTTCAGGTGGGTAAGAACTGCCGGAAAGAATATTTAAAACCACCCCTAGTGTATGAAAATCGGAAAATCGTCAAAATGACCGGCTTTATACAGTTATTTTTTGAGTTAAAAATACTTTTAATTTACCTTGTTGTAGAACAAGTTTTTTCAGGGGGGTATGGGCGGCCGGAAAGAATATTTAAAACCACCCCTAGTGTATCAAAATCAGAAAATCATCAAACTGAAAGCCTTTATACAGTTTTTTTTCCAGTTAAAAATACTTTTAATTTACCTTGTTACAAAACAAGTTTTTTCAGGGGGTAAGAACTGCGGAAAGAATATTTAAAACCACCCATAATGTACGAAAATCAGAAAATTGTCGAAATGACCGGCTTTATACAGTTATTTTTCGAGTTAAAAATACTTTGAATTTACCTTGTTGTAGAACAAGTTTTTTCAGGGGGGTTTGGGCGGCCGGAAAGAATATTTAAAACCACGCCTAATGTATGAAAATCAGAAAATCGTCGAAATGACCGCATTTATACAGTTTTGTTTTTAACTAAAAATAAGTTTCATTTACCCTCTTACAGAACAAGTTTTTTCAGGGGGGTAAGAACTGCCGGAAAGAATATTTAAAACCACCCCCAGTGTGTGCAAATCAGAAAATCGTCGAAATGACCGCCATTATATAGTTTTTTTCGAGTTCAAAATACTTTTAATTTGCCCTGTTATAGAAAAAGTTTTTTCCGGGAGGTAAGAACTGCCGGAAAGAATATTTAAAACCACCCCTAGTGTATGCAAATCAGAATATCGTCGAAATGGCCGCATTTATACAGTTTTATTTCAAGTTAAAAATACTTTTAATTTACCTTCTCATAGAACAAGTTTTTTCAGGGGGGTAAGATCCGCCGGAAAGAATATTTAAAATCACCCTTAGTATATGAAAATCGGAAAATCGTCAAAATGACCGGCTTTATACAGTTATTTTTCGAGTTAAAAATACTTTTAATTTACCTTGTTGTAGAACAAGATTTTTCAGGGGGGTAAGGGCGGCCGGAAAAAATATTTAAAACCACCTCTAGCGTATAAAAATCAGAAAATCTTCAAAATGAACCCCTTTATACAGTTTTCTTTTGAGTTAAAAATACCTTTAATTTACCTTCTTATAGAACAAGTTTTTTCAAGTTGATAAGAACTGACGGAAATGATATTTAAAACCACCCTTAGTGTATGAAAATCGGAAAATCGTCGAAATGACCGCCTTTATACAGTTTTTTTTCGAGTTAAAAATACTTTTAATTTACCTTGTTGTAGAACTAGTTTTTTCAGGGGGGTAAGAGCCGCTGGAACGAATATTTAAAACCACGCCTAGTGTATCAAAATCAGAAAATATTCAAAATGAACCCCTTTATACAGTTTTTTTCGAGTAAAAAATACTTTTAATTTACCTTGTTGTAGAACAAGTTTTTTCAGGGGAGTATGGGCGGCCGGAAAGAATATTTAAAACCACCCCTAGTGTATCAAAATCAGAAAATCGTCAAAATGAAACCCTTTATACAGTTTTTTTTCCAGTTAAAAATACTTTTAATTTACCTTGTAACAAAACAAGTTTTTTCAGGGGGTAAGAATTGCCGGAAAGAATATTTAAAACCACACCTAATGTACGAAAATCAGAAAATCGTCGAAATGACCGGCTTTATACAGATATTTTTCGAGTTAAAAATACTTTGAATTTACCTTGTTGTAGAACAAGTTTTTTCAGGGGGGTAAGAACTGCCGGAAAGAATATTTAAAACCACCCCTAGTGTATGCAAATCAGAAAATCGTCGAAATGACCGCCTTTTTCAGTTTTTTTTCGAGTTAAAAATACTTTCAAGTTACCATGTTATAGAACAAATTTTTTCAGGGGGGTAAGAACTGCCACAAAGAATATTTAAATCACCCCTAGTGTATGAAAATCAGAAAATCGCCGAAATGACCGCCATTATACAGTTTTTTTTCGAGTTCAAAATACTTTTAATTTACCCTGTTATAGAACAAGTTTTTTCTGGGTGGTTAGAACTGCCGCGAAGAATATTTAAAACCACCCCTAGAGTATGAAAATCAGAAAATCGTCGAAATGACCACCTTTATACAATTTTTTTTCGAGTTGAAAATACTTTTAATTTACCTTGTTATAGAAAAAGTTTTTTCAGTGTGGTAAGAACTGCCTGTAAGAATATTCAAAATCACCCCTAGTGTATGAAAATCAGAAAATCGTCGCAGTGACCGCCTTCATACAGTTTTTTTTCGAGTTAAAAATACTTTTAATTTACCTTGCTATAGAACAAGTTTTTTCAGGGGGTAAGAATTGCCGGAAAGAATATTTAAATCACCCCTAGTGTATGAAAATCAGAAAATCGTCGAAATGACCGCCATTATACAGTTTTTTTTCGAGTTCAAAAGACTTTTAATTTACCTTGTTATAGAAGAAGTTTTTTCAGGGTGATTAGAACTGCCGGAAAGAATATTTAAAATCACCCCTAGTGTATGAAAATCAGAAAATCGTCGAAATGACCGCCATTATACAGTTTTTTTTCGAGTTCAAAATACTTTTAATTTACCTTGTTATAGAACAAGTTTTTTCAGGTGGGTAAGAACTGCCGGGAAGAATATTTAAAACCACCCCTAGTGTATGAAAGTCAGAAAATCGCCGAAATGACCGCCTTTATACAGTTTTTTTCAAGTTAAAAATACTTTTAATTTACCTTCTTGTAGAACAAGTTTTTTCACGCGATTAAGAGCCGCCGAAAAGAATATTTTAAACCATCCCTAGTGTATGAAAATCAGAAAATCGTAGAAATGACCAGCTTTATACAGTTTTTTTTCGAGTTAAAAATACGTCTAATTTACCTTCTTATAGAACAAGTTTTTTCAGGTGGGTAAGAACGGCCGGAAAGAATATTTAAAACCATCCCTAGTGTATGAAAATCGGAAAATCGTAGAAATGACCATCTTTATACCGTTTTTTTTCGAGTTAAGAATACTTTTAATTTTCCTTGTTCTATAACAAGTTTTTTTAGGGGAGTGTGGGCGGCCGGAAAGGATATTTAAAATCACCCCTAGTGTATCAAAATCAGAAAATCGTCAAAATGACCACCTTTATACAATTTTTTTTCGAGTTGAAAATACTTTAAATTTACCTTGTCATAAAACAAGTTTTTTCAGGGGGGTAGGAACTGCCTGCAAGAATATTAAAAACCACCCCTAGTGTATGAAAATCAGAAAATCGTCGCAATGACAGCCTTCATACAGTTTTTTTTCGAGTTAAAATTACGTTTCATTTACCTTCTTATAAAACAAGTTTTTTCAGGTGGGTAAGAACGGCCGGAAAGAATATTTAAAACCATCCCTAGTGTATGAAAATGGGAAAATGGTAGAAATGACCATCTTTATACCGTTTTTTTCCAGTTAAAAATACTTTTAATTTACCTTGTTATAAAACAAGTTTTTTCAGGGGTTAAGAATTGCCGGAAAGAATATTTAAAACCACACCTAATGTACGAAAATCAGAAAATCGTCGAAATGACCGCCATTATACAGTTTCTTTCGAGTACAAAATACTTTTAATTTACCTTGTTATAGAACAAGTTTTTTCAGGGCGGTTAGAACTGCCGGTAAGAATATTTAAAACCACCCCTAGTGTATGAAAATCAAAAAATCGTGGAAATGACCACCTTTATACAGTTTTTTTTCCAGTTGAAAATAATTTAAATTTACCTTGTGATAAAACAAGTTTTTTCAGGGGGCCAGAACTGCCGGAATGAATATTTAAAACCACCCCTAGTGTATGAAAATCAGAAAATCGTCGAAATGACCGCCTTTTTTCAGTTTTTTTTCGAGTTAAAAATACTTCTAATTTACCTTGTTATAGAACAAGTTTTTTCTGGGAGGTAAGAGCCGCCGGAAAGAATATGTAAAACCACCTCTAGTGTATCGAAATCAGAAAATCTTCAAAATGAACCCCTTTCTACAATTTTTTTCGAGTAAAAAATACGTTTCATTTACCTTCTTATAGAACAAGTTTTTTCAGGGGGGTAAGAGCCGCCGGAAAGAATATTTAAAACCACCCCTAGTGTATGAAAATCAGAAAATCGTCGAAATGAACCCCTTTATACAGTTTTTTTCGAGTTAAAAATACGTTTCATTTACCTACTTATAGAACAAGTTTTTTCAGGTGGGTAAGAACTGCCGAAAGAATATTTAAAAGCACCCCTAGTGTATGAAAATCAGAAAATCGTCGAAATGACTGGCTTTATACAATTTTTTTTCTAGTTAAAAATACTTTGAACTTACCCTGTTATGGAACAAGTTTTTTCAGGGGTGTAAAGGCGGCCGAAAAGAATATTTAAAACCATCCCTAGTGTATGAAAATCAGAAAATCGTCGCAATGACAGCCTTTATACAGTTTTTTTTCAAGTAAAAAATACTTTTATTTTACCTTGTTCTGGAACAAGTTTTTTCAGGGGGGCCAGAACTGCCGGAATGAATATTTAAAACCACCCCTAGTGTATGAAAATCAGAAAATCGTCGAAATGACCAGCTTTATAGAGTTTCTTTTCGAGTTAAAAATACGTTTACTTTACGTTCTTATAGAACAAGTTTCTTCAGGTGGTTAAGAACTGCCGAAAGAATATTTAAAAACACTCCTAGTGTATGTAAATCAGAAGATCGTCGAAATGACCAGCTTTATACAGTTATTTTTCGAGTTAAAAATACCTTTAATTTACCTTGTTGTAGAACAAGTTTTTTCAGGGGGGTAAAGGCGGCCGAAAAGAATATTTAAATCATCCCTAGTGTATGAAAATCAGAAAATCGTCGAAATGCCCGGCTTTATACAGTTATTTTTCGAGTTAAAAATACTTTTAATTTACCTTGTTGTAGAAGAAGCTTTTTCAGGGGGTAAGGGCGGCGGAAAGAATATTTAAAACCACCCCTAGTGTAGCAAAATCAGAAAATCGTCAAAATGAACCTCTTTATACAGTTTTTTACGAGTTAAAAATATGTTTAATTTACCTTCTTATAGAACAAATTTTTTCAGGTGGGTAGGAACTGCCGGAAAGAATATTTAAAACCACCCCTAGTGTATGAAAATCAGAAAATCGTCGAAATGTCTGCCTTTACACAGTTTTTTTGTTGAGTGAAAAATACATTTAATTTACCTTGTTATAGAACAAGTTTTTTCGGGGGTAAGAACTGCCGGAAAGAATATTTAAAACCACCCTTAGTGTATGAAAATCGGAAAATAGTCGAAATGACCGCCTTTATACAGTTTTTTTTCGAGTTAAAAATACTTTTAATTTACCTTGTTGTAGAACTAATTTTTTCAGGGGGGTAAGAGCCGCTGGAAAGAATATTTAAAACCACGCCTAGTGTATCAAAATCAGAAAATATTCATAATGAACCCCTTTATACAGTTTTTTTCGAGTAAAAAATACGTTTCATTTACCTTCTTATAGAACAAGTTTTTTCAGGGGGTAAGAACTGGCGGAAAGAATATTCAAAACCACCCTTAGTGTATGAAAATCGGAAAATCGTCAAAACGAACGCCTTTATACAGTTTTTTTTCGAGTTAAAAATACGTTTACCTTACCTTGTTATAGAACAAGTTTTTTCAGGGGGTTAAGAACTGCCGGAAAGAATATTTAAATCCACCCCTATTGTATGAAAATCAGAAAATCGTCAAAATGAACGCCTTTATACAGTATTTTCGATTTAAAAATACTTTTATTTTACCTTGTTATAAAACAAATTTTTTCAGGGGGGTAAGAGCCGCCGGAAAAGATATTTAAAATCACAAACTTTCGAGTTTTTAAAAATAAACCTTCTAGAATTTTTGAACTCTTTGTAATTCCTTTCAATTATAAAAACAAATTAAAAATGCCGTGGCATCTTTTGAAACATACTAAAATATTTAAAATCTTTTAAAATTTCTTGAAATTTTATTAATTTTCAGACTGAAATTTAGAAAACTTTGAAAATTTTTAAAAAACTTCAAAAGTACTTTAGAAATCTTAAAAAACGAGTTCTAGATATTTCACAAGATTTTGAATGAATTGAAAAGGTGGAGAGAATGCGAAGAGACTCCAAGGAATTTTGAATTGATTACAGTTTAATATGAGATTTTTAAAGTTTTGAAATATTTCAGTGTATATTTAAAATTTGAAAATAATTTCAGGAGCTTTAAAATATTTCAAGAGACTTTCGAAAATTTTAAATATTTGAGGAGGATGTTTTAAAAGATGTCAAGGAGGGGTGGTTTTAAATATTCTTTCCAGCGGCTCTTTCTCCCCTGAAAAAATTTTTCTATAACAAGGTAAATTAAAAGTATTTATAACTCGAAAAAAACTGAATAAAGGCGGTCATTTGGAGGATTTTCTGATTTTGATACACTAAGGGTGGTTTTAAATATTCTTTCCGGCAGTTCTTACCCCCCTGAAAAAACTTGTTCTATAACAAGGTAAATTAAAAGTATTTTTAATTCCAAAAAAAACTGTATAAAGGCGGTCATTTCGACGATTTTCTGATATTCATACAGTAGGGGTGGTTCTAAATATTCTTTCCGACGGTTCTTACCTCCCTGAAAAAACTTTTACTATAACAAGGTAAATTAAAAGTATTTTTAAATCGAAAAAAACTGTATAAAGGCGTTCACTTTGGCGATTTTCTGATTTTGTTACACTAGGGGTGGTTGTAAATATTCTTTCCGGCAGCTCTTACCCCCCTGAAAAAACTTGTTCTCTAACAAGGTAAATTAAAAGTATTTTTAACTCGAAAAAAAACTGTATAAAGGCGTTCATTTTGACGATTTTCTGATTTTGATACACTAAGGGTGGTTTTAAATATTCTTTCCGGCGGCTCTTACCCCCCTGAAAAAACTTGTTCTATAACAAGGTAAATTAAAAGTATTTTTAATTCCAAAAAAAACTGTATAAAGGCGTTCATTTTGACGATTTTCTGATATTCATACAGTAGGGGTGGTTCTAAATATTCTTTCCGACGGTTCTTACCTCCCTGAAAAAACTTTTA
>NC_046659.1:4916396-4920559 GCF_010883055.1 Belonocnema kinseyi | reverse complement strand
ATTTTGACGATTTTTTGATTTTGTTACACTAGGGGTGGTTTGAAATATTCTTTCCGGCGGCTCTTACCCCCTTGAAAAAACTTTATCTATAGCAAGGTAAATAAAAAGTATTTTTAACTCGAAAAAAGCTGTATAAAGGCGGTCATTTCGACGATTTTCTGATTTTCATACACCAGGGGTGGTTTTAAATATTCTTTCCGGCGGCTCTTACCCCCTGAAAAAACTTGTTCTATAACAAGGTAAATTAAAAGTATTTTTACCTCGAAAAAAAAGTGTATAAAGGCGGTCGTTCGGCACATTCTGTGTTGCCCCTATCTGCATTACATTTTAGGGTGTTTTACCCTTTAAAAAATTTTTTTGGAGGTTTTTTCGTGTTGTACTCACTTTTATTCTTAGCTGAACTAATTCCGCTAGGCTAATTTTAGAAAAAAAAAATAATTTTTTTTTCATTTCGTTCATTTGAACGTTCGGAGCTTCAGGTACATTTATTTTTGTTACTCTTTGTATAGATATTTATTTAATATACATATCCTTATTTCAAAAACCAATCATATCTCAAATTTAATGGTTATGTTTGCTTCTCAGTCGGCATGTTCATGTTAATTGTAAGCTTGTTATTAGTGGTGCTAGGTAATCAGTAATGGAAGACCTCATTTAAGATTATGGGCAGCGACTCTGTTTCATCTTGAGTAAAGAAAACGTTCAAGGTTCGTCGCCAAGAAGTTGAGAATATTAGACTCGAACATTAAAATTTAACAAATCTTCAATTTTGCAAGTCTACGCAGCAGTACAAAACAAACTTTTTTCCACGATCCATGAATGAATAAAATATGGATTAAATTTTTTGTTAAAGATGAAATGTCACAACAAGTATCTTTAGTTTGCCGACGTTTCGTGAACATTGCAGTTCACATTTTCAGGGTTGACCTGAAACTGAGGTATCAGGTCATGTTGTTCTTAGGTATACTCTCTACGATGCCTATGATTGGCCACAGCGCCCGAACGTGGGGACTGGTTGAACTTGATTGATTATTCAAGTCTTTTTTTTAATCCGGGAGAACGGAAAGCCAAATTGGATTGATATTATATCCATTGTCCCTATTGATGTTATTAGGGTGTTTTAAGATTTCGTTTGCTTCTCTATGCTTTCTTGGGAATTTGTTGTGTGTTTTTGCAATGACTGTTGTTTCATCAAATAAAATTTTATGTCCTGTTTCGATATGATGTTCAGCTATTGCTGATTGCGTGAAATGTTTTAGCCTGACTTTACTCTCATGTTCATTAATACGTTGGCTCACGCTCTCCAGGTTTCTCCAATATAGACTTTGCCACAAGAACAAGGGATTTTATATACTACTGGATCAGTGAGGGGTGCCTTTTTATCTTTAGGGTTATTTAGTAGTTGTCCTATTTTCGCAGGATGTTTAAATATGGTTTGGATGTTGTGTTTGTTGAGAATTCTGCTATTTGTTCTGTGACACCTTGGATGTAGGGTAGGGTGATGGTCATTTTTCTCTCTTTCTTTCGTAGGTTGTGTTCACTTGCTTTTTTGAGTGTGTTTTCTTATTTTTGGGCAAACTTTTCTAAACTGCCTACAGTTACCTTCCTAATTAACGGATTTAATTTTCTCACTAAGAAATGTCTTTGTTGTTTGCCTTGAAGTGTATTTTAGAATGGGAAACCTTAAAAGAAAAAAACAAACTTTAAATTTGTGATCCAGTAAACAAAATTTGAAAATCAGTTAGAAAAAAGAATTGATTAAATATTATTGATTTTAATTTTCATGACCAATAAAAGTGTATTATGAAAATGTGGAATATCAGTACAGTGACTCCTAGTGGAAATGTACATATTTTCACAATATTTTCACACTTATAGTTTTGATTATTTTGTTAACATTTATAATTTTGTAAAATTTATTTATTTCATTAAAATCAATTTTTTATTAATTAAACTTACCTTCAGTAATACATTATTTTTTAAGTCATAATTATTGTTTTATGTTTCAGATATTTCATTAATTTATTTTAAGAGAGAGGGAGAGAAAGAGAAATACAAAAAAGTGTCAACCCTACCGATCCTTTTAGTGGTCCTTTTAAGAGTGGTGCGACTGTAATATAATGTTCCTTTTGTATTCGTCACGTTCCGGGCGGGCAGAGTTATTTAAACTAATTTACAGTAGTTGGTCGTGGCTAATCCGCTTTCCCTTTTTAAATTTCTCTTCAAATTATCAACTCTTTCTTTTAATTGATGAATTTTCTCATTATACTTATTTATAATTATAACTTATATACTGATATACAATTTTCTAGTTGAATTCAAAAATGTTGTCTTTTTTGGCGTTTCTCATTTCATTTACGAGAAACGTTCTATTAATTCCAATTTTAAGCATTAAAAAAAAAGTTAGATATCTGAAGTCATCGAAACCCATAGATTCCGAATTATTATGTTTTAGGCTGTAAACTATGAAATTAAAAAAAATATACTTCTAAATTTTAATCCAAAAGCTTAACAAAGGACCTTTGAGTGTCGGCTACTCTATTGAGATAGCCTCTCTGCTTGTTATTTATGATCGTATTCTTATTTTAATTTCGGAAAGGATATTTTAAAGCATTCAGATCATTTAAACGAGCTTCCTGGACCTTTAAAAATATCTACCTGAGTGCCTGCGGAGAATTTCTCTGAGATTCTTTGACCTAAAGAATTTTTAGTATATACTCAAAGATTCTTTTCGGTAGGGAACGTCAAAGAAACGTAAAACCCCAGAAACAAAGCGAATTAAGTTTCAATCCAGCTGGCTATCATTAATTGATTCAAATGAAACGCCTATATCCAAATGGGCTAAAAAAGTTGTAAACGATCAACATTATTATATTTGCATCCTTTGCAACGCACGTTTCAATATTGATAGAGGAATAGATAGACAACATGCGAAGACTGAGAAACATATTACGAAATTGACTAAATTAAATCAGGGGCAATTATTATTAACCCGTCAGTTTTTTTTTGTCTCAAAATTTTCGCGAAACTCAAGCATAATGATGACTTGGGTATCAATACAGTAGGTGCCAGGTCTAGAAACCAGTATTGTACAATTTTTGTCACTGTTTAATTCGAAAGAGACTGCAATAAGAGCCGAGCTATTGTGGTGCATGGAAAATGTATCGAGTTATAGTTCTGTTGCTTCATGCTTCGGAAAGAAAGAACTCTTCAGTGTTATGTTTCCTGGTAGAGTCCCAGAAAACTTTTTTCTATCGCCTAGAAAAGCTCAGTACATCCTTGCCGAAGCTTTGGGTCCGCACTTCAAGAACATTTTACTTAAGATCTGGAAATCGAGGATTTATTATTTTGCGTGATCTTTGAAGATACGAGTAACGTTAAAAGTAAAACACGAAAGGTTATGCACATGAACAGAAGCATGCATCTAAAGTCTTCTATCTCGCGACTGTACAACTCATGCCATCAAGTTGGTCTCGGAATATTGAATCTTGAATGTCTTCACAACAGGATTATTCTGGGTACAGCACATAGAGACGCAAATGGAAGAGACCCTCTTCTGAAAATGGTCAGGAAGCACGAAGAAGTGCGCAAAGGAGCATTTCTGTATAATGCAACGGAGGAGGCTGCTGTAACACTCGGACTTAACTTCAGTATTAGGGGTGAGCAAAATACATTAAATTTTATCTATCTCGAGTACGCACTACTGAAAGCCCGGATTAAGAAAGCACAAGAGAAAAACTTTCGTGAACAGCTCCTCGAAAAGAAGATGCGCGGTATCTTCCACAGAAATGTGGAGGATCAGTCAATGTCGTGTGAGCTAACTTTTGCTTTCCTTAAATCGCTCGGATTGAAGTCTGGTACGAAGGGTTTCATTTTGGAATGCCAAGACGGTGTCATTTCCACCTTAACATACCGTCGCCATATTTTGAGCCATGACATGTCCGATGATAGCTGCAGGGAGTGCCATGCACACCCCGAGCATTTAGCTCACATACGATCTAGTTGTCCAACTCATGCGGGAACGACCTACATCCAAAGGCACAATGCGACACTAAGAGTGCTTTATTATTACGAGGGTAGTTCAATAAGTCCTTAGAATGAAGTATAAAAACAATTTTTTTTGGGTAAATTTTTTTTTATTTTTCAACATAATCTCCTTGGAG
>NC_046659.1:4886349-4916296 GCF_010883055.1 Belonocnema kinseyi | reverse complement strand
AAAACACGTAAACTCAGAAGATGTGGACTGTGACTGCACCATATATCTAGTCAGGAGTGGTGCTGACTGAAAACAGATGATTTGGAGCGATTCGCGCGCCATATGTTGGTCATTCTAAGGACTTATTGAACTACCCTCGTATCTCTGTCACTTTTACGGCATTAACCTTAGTATCGCTCCTCTAAATGCTCCTAGGGAAATCGAGTCAGTTTTCGAGAATGGGAAGTGCCGCATATACTGGAACTTTATATTCTCGACAATTGCTCCTCTTGCATACTCGCGGCCTGACATGGGTCTTCTTGACTTCGAGAAGCGAACCATGTTTTTTATCGAATTTTCAGCACCAGCTGACAAAAACATCATAGCCATGGAGAATAAAAAGAAAGAGAGGTTCTCAACTCCCTTATAAGAGAGTTGCAATGATTGTACCCGGAATATTTTGTTAAACTAATCGTCCTTATCATCGGCGTTCTTGGAGGTGCCAAGCTTTTACTCGCTAATAGCCTGAAAAGCGTTCCTGCGTATCAACAATATACTTAAACACTTGCGGGAAAAATACAGTAGGCGGTAGTCCTTGGGTCGATCCGTGTTCTTAGGGTGCACGAAACTTTTGCCAGATCGTCGTATTGATTCCGTCACAAAATGTAACCACCCATCTCACGGTCGTGAGACGTGGTTGTGGCTGAAATTTTACCACGATTTCGCTGGGAGTAGGTGCGATTTTTCAGATTAGCACCCGCTCCCGGCGAAATCCTGCGGTTGTCCTTATGACAAATTTTTAATCATACAGGGTGTCTAAAAAGTACCGTGACGGTCAGATATTTCCTCAGCTAAAATATTTTTCAAAAAAGTTAAGGTCATTCCTGAAGTAAATTTCAACGCGGAATTTAATGGTGACCTTCATTTTGACCTTGAAATTGACCTACAGGGCTTTTTGAAGGTCAACTTTGTTTTTTTTTCATGGAAACCCACTTTTTTACATCTGCAATCGATAGAGCGGAAAATTCTACGTTCAGGTACGTACCCAAGTCATAGGTCAATTGTAACGTTCAAGGTCAGTTAGAGGTTATTTGAAATTAACAAAGTTTTCCAAGAGGTCAGTGCAATTTCTGAAGTAAATTTCAACGAAAAGTTCATTGGTGATGTAGTAAATTCTGTTCCCTTTGGGGTGCTTGATTAGCGTGAGCCCCCTTGCCTCTCACGCTTCAGTGAAGATGTTCGAACTGAAAATCTTGAGCTTCTTGACAAAAAGCTATGCGATTGTAAAAATTAGTTAGAGCATTACGAATCATCTCCTTATCAATCAAAGTAGTCTGTTGCAGAATCCGATTCGGCAATTTGCCTAAGCTTTGCCGTTGATGTGAGTATACTTAGCTCTTTAAATAACCCCAAATAAAATAGTTGAGAGGCGTCAGATCAGGAGATCTAGCAGGGCACTCGATTACACCCCTTCTTCCAATCCACCTTTGAGGGAACTGAGTATCCAAATATGCTCGAACCTCCCTACCGTAATGAGTCGCTGCTCCGTCCTGCTGGAACCAAATATTTTGAAAATTATCGCTTGTAATTTCTCTTATTCTTAGTTTAATTTGGTTTCTGAGGAGCTCTTTATATGCACGGGCATTGAGATTACCATCGATTAAGAAAGGACCTATCAATGTATCATTCAAGTTACCGGCCCAGAAATTAATCTTTTGTGAATATTCTGTGTGGCTCTCCAACATCCAATCAGGATTTGTGTCGGACCAATATCTACAATTTCGCCTCTTAACTTCACCTTTTAAAGTGGAAGTAGATTCATCTGAAAATACTGTATTGTACAAGAAAAAAAGATCTTTATTAATTCTGTCCATCATAATTTCACAAAATTGAACCCGACGATCAGGATCGTCTTCATGGAGCTCTTGTACTAGATGAACTTTGTGAGGATGGAAATTAATTCTTTTTAAAATATTTCGCACTGTCTCAGGAGCAACGGCACGCTCATCACTAGCGCGATGTAAACTAAGGTGTGGATTTTCAACAAGTGCTTGGGTTATGTCCATCTGTATCCCCTCAGATCCTGCAGATTTTGGCCGACCAGTTCTCTGAAGGTCCTTGATAGATTCATGATTCATAAAGCGCCTTACAGTTCTTTCAATTGTTGATTTTGAGACTGGATTTAACCCTTCGCCATTACGAAAAGTGCGATTAAAAAGCAAACGAACTTGATCATAAGAACGAACTCGATCTCCCCAACTACGCATCATTAATACAGATACCCTCTCTCGTTTCGAAAGTTTAGCTTGCGATATAATAATCTTTTAGCGAAAGACAGTAAGTATGTACTCGTAATACGTAAATTTAGTTTCGATTCGTAATATTCGTATGGAAAAACGGTATAGGACTTATGGTATCGCCTTAGGTATTGACTTAGGTATCGAAAAACGGTATGGGACTGTATGTATAACTCTTCGGGGAGGAACAGAACTCTCACCAGAACACCTGGAACTTTTAATGAAAAATTTCCTTACGATTTTACAATATTCAAAACGCTGTGACCAAGATCAATACAGAGCTCACCAATGAGTTTCTCGTTGAAATTTACTTCAGGAATTACACTAACCTCTTGGAAAACTTTGTTTATTTCAAAGAATCTCTAACTGACCTTGAACGTTACAATTGACCTATGACTTGGGTATGTACCTGAACGTAGAATTTTCCGCTCTATCGATTGCAGATGTAAAAAAAGGGGTTTCCGTTTAAAAAAAAAAAAATTGACTCTCAAAAAGCCGTAAAGGTCAACTTGAAGGTCAAAATGAAGGTCACATTTGAATTCCTCGTTGAAATTTACTTCAGGAATCACACTGACCTCTTGGAAAACTTTGTTTATTTCGAATAACCTTTAACTGACCTTGAACGTTACATTTGACTTATGACTTGGGTACGTAACTGAACGTATAATTTTCCTCTGTATAATTTGCAGATTTAAAAAACGGGAGTTTCCATTTGAAACAACAAAGTTGACTTTCAAAAAACCATGAAGGTTAACTTCAAGTTAAAAATGAAGGTCACCATTGAATTCCTCGTTGAAATTTACTTTAGGAATGTCCTTCACTTTTTTGAAAAATATTTTACCTGAGGAAATATTCAACCGCCCCGGGACTTTTTAGACACCCTGTATATATAAATATCTATATTCGCATATTTTATTGATATAACTTATCTTTCTACATTAAAATTTATGATATGCAAATAAGATAACAATCCAACTTGAAACCTTACTTTAACGTCCAAAAATCAAGTTGATGAGAAGAATTCCTGAAAATAAAATCAAGATTCTAACGACCAAATTTGGAAAACCACCACAAAATGTTCCATTGCAATCTGAAAAAAAGAAGATCTTCCCCCTCTCTCTTCCTCTTAAAAAAGGAACCCTACTTACAGGCGATGCGTTTGAAGTGTAGCAGTCAACAGGCGTTATACGTCTTATATTTTTTTAACTTTTTACCGTTACAAAGAAAACTATTACGATTATTCCGTGACCTTCTATAGGAAATTTTAACGTAGAATCCGAATTTCAACAATTTAAAAGTTGATTTGGCTGTTTTTTTCGAGTTTTTTTTTAAAGGACTCGAATGGGAACCTAATGGGGTCTTCACGGGTACTTTGTAGAGGCTCCATTCAGTTGCTTCGGTCCACCAGGGTATGTGGCAGGTGTTGTCCAGCAGTGACAATGAGGGGGGCCTGGCAGAGCTTAAATCATAAAGATGAAGTAAGCAAATTTTTCTGTAATACGAAGAGACATTCAATACCCTGCCAAAAAGAATCTTTGAGCATATACTAAAAATTCTTTAGGCCAAAGAAGCTCAGAGAAATTCTCCGCAGGCACTCAGGTAGATATTTTTAAAGGTCTAGGAAGCTCATTTAAATGGTCTGAAGGCTTTAAAATATCCTTTCCGAAATTGAAATAAGAATACGATCATAAATAACAAGCAGAGAGGCTATCTCAATAGAGTAGCCGACACTCAAGGGTCCTTTTTTAAGCTTTAGGATTAAAATATAGAAGTAGATTTTTTTTAATTTCATAGTTAACAGCCTAAAACAAAATAATTCGGAATCTACGGGTTTCGATGACTTCAGATATCTAACTTGTTTTTTTTAATACTTAAAATTGGAATTAATAGAACGTTTCTCGTAAATGGAATGAGATACGCCAAAAAAGACAATATTTTTGAATTGAACTAGAAAATTGTATATCAGTATATAAGTTATAATTATAAATAAGTATAATGAGAACATTCATCAATTAAAAAAAAGTGTTAATAATTTGAAGAGAAATTTAAAAAGGGAGAGCGGATTAGCCACGACCAACTACTGTAAATAACTCTGCCCACCCGGTACGTCACGAATACAAAAGGAACATTATAGTACCGTCGCACCACTCTTAAAATGACCACTAAAAGGATCTTGAAAAGGACCCAAATCTCTCAAACTATCTCCGAGACTATTTTGTTTCAAATCGACTTTGTTTATAGACTCAAATGGGCCAAGCTATTTCGCTAAAGAAAACTCAGAGATTTCTTTCGGTAGGGTAGGGCCTCTTTCAAGAATTTAAGACAAATTTGTAAACGGTGCTCAACTAGTATAAATCCAAAATTTGCTTGGTGTTCTCATTTTGAGTCGCGTCTTATAAAAAATTAATTGTCGAATTATTTTGAATTAATTGAATTCATATTTTTTAAGTTATCTAAATATTGAAAACTAACCATATTTCTGCATATAAAGCATTGATGTGTTTATTTTAATTTAAAATTTATTTATTATGTCGAAAATAATAGCTCGAAAATGTTTCCCTGTACACGGAGCTATGATATAGATTTGTATCCAAGTGTTCAAACAATAAAAAAATTTAAAGACAAAATCTGCTCTTAATTCCATCTATTTTATTTTGATTCAGCCTTCATAATCTTTATAATTTTGTAATGTAAACATACATACTTTTAAGTTGTGAATTTTTTATATTTTATATGTAGATCTTATAAGAATTTGTGCAAACACGGAGCAAAAGTCTATGAATATTACACAATTTTGGTTATGTGAGAGAGATATATAGCAAATGTCCTCATAATGACCATTCCGCGAGAAAAGATACCAGTAAATACCTACATATGAGATTCATATATCACGGACCTCATAATGCCCAATTCATACATCAAGGTCCTTATAATGCCATTCCAACATTATTGTCAATATTTGCAATTACAAAGATTTTTTTCTTTAAAAGTTTCAGCTAGTTCAGTACCCTAGTGCGAAGTCATATGCGGCCCAGCATTGCCCCATAGTCGGCAAAAATATTGCCAAAGCGCAGCTGCCATCATCGCGCTAATGACGGAATGATAACTATGGCCTGCACTTGGCATCCAATGTTCGGCTGCCATTGTTGGCCCAACACTGAGTACCAATATCGGAATAAACCTAGCTGCCATTGTCGCGCCATTACCGGATTGATAACTATAGCCTTGACTTGGCTGCCAAAGCTTGGCTTCCATTGTCGGCCCAACACTGAGCACCAATATCGGACCAACTTGGATGCCGGAGTTAATTTAAAAACTGTTAAAAAATCATTTAATTTTTCTTAGGACGCATCTGCTTTATCCATTCATCATTATGCGACTGCATATCGTTCGAATATTATTTATAATTTCAAGAATTGAAATGTCATTTAAACATTTTGGTTAATTTTAACGACTACTGCTATAGTCTAAGGATATGACAAAAAAAGTATTTAAAAAATAAATATTAAAGTATTGCGAGTACTTTGAACATAAATATTAATGGTCCTGTTTAGATTGAATACATATATTGCATTTTGAAAATTATATTACAAATCAAATTTCTAGCACTACGGGGTATCGAACCTACGTCTATATTAATGTAAATGTAAAATACACGAACTGTTAACAGGATTATCAATATAATAATTTTTAAATAAATAATTTAAATCCATTACTATTTTTCTTCGCGTAATATTTCTTTTTTTTCTGTTGTAGGCTACTTTACAAGTTTTTGCAATGACAGGAAATGTAATTTTTCATAAACATTCAAAAATTTAAATGAAAGAACTTTGAAATTTCATCGTGAACTTTGACGATTTTTCAACAACAAAATTTTTTTATCTTTCGTGTAAGATTTGTTTTTTAGGTGCTAAAAGTGAGACTTGGCGCAATAAAGTGCCGATACTGGGCTAAGCATCGGTGGAGGATCGGCAAATATAATAAGCCAACATAGACTGCTAGCACTGGTTCAACATTGAGCCGATTTAAATAAAACATGGTTTTTCGTCCCTGGCGGATCGAAGAAACCAAAAGGAGCCTCTGCAAAGTACCCGTAAAGGCCCCATTGTGTGCCCATTCGGTTCCTTTTTAAAAAACTAGAAAAAACAGCAAAATCAACTTTTAAATTGTTGAAATTCGGATTCAATGTTAGAATTCCCTATAAAAGGTCACGAAATAATCGCAATAGTTTTTTCTTGCAACGGTAAAAAGTTAAGACCTATAACGCCTGTTGACTGCTACACTTCAAACGCATCGCCTGTAAGTAGCAGTTAACAGGCGTTATACGTCTTATATATTTTTTAAACTTTTCACCTTTGCAAAAAAAAAAACCATTGCGATTATTCCGTGACCTTCTATAGGGAATTTTAACGTTGAATCCGAATTTCAACAATTAAGTTGATTTTGCTGTTTTTTCTAGTTTTTGAAAAAGGAACCGAATGAGGACCCAATGGGGTCTTTACGGATACTTTGTAGAGGCTCCATTCGGTTCCTTCGGTCCGCCAGGGGTAGTAAAAATGACACTTGGCCCAGTAATGTGCCGTCACTGAGCCAGATTTTGGCTGATCCTCGTGAAACATGGTTCCCCGTACTAAAAGTGAGACTTGGTGCCATATTCCAATCTTTCAACAGACTTAACATGATGTGATACCTTCGCGAGTAACATTAACTTTATTAGTTTGGATTTTATTTTCTGTTATTTCATCTGGTTTAGGATAGTTTGATCTTTTTCTTAACTATTTTGTTGCGGCAATTGATCTTTCTATTTCTAATGCCTGTTAACTGTTTCTGAAAATTATTGTGACTTTTGTATTCTTATTTGAAGTTCTGTTCTTAAACCTCTAATCGTTTACTTCTAAGAAGTTTAACTAGGTTTGCTTCTACTTCTACCCCTGGTAGCATTGACCTTGCTTCTTCGCATGCCTCAACAAAATGACTAAAAGGGACGTTATTTGTTCCGTCAAATAATGGAATGACCTCTAGTGCGTCTCTGAGTGAGACCTGTTGGTTAGTAGGTAGTCTATTCATGTTTGACGTTTGTGAGTCAAAGTCTGAGGCTGATTGAATTTTTACTTTCGGTATAATAAGTTCTTGTTTTAGTTGAATTTTTAAAAATTTTTGTTGTCGAAATGGATTTGAATTGTTAAAATAATTTTCTTTATTCAGAGGATCATTCTGTGCATTATCAATTACACAGTCACACAAAAAAATTGTGCGGATCTGGTAACAAGACACACGTATTCCTATGGATTTTGGGGCGCTGAATTGAAATTCGGTATCAAAAATCACCCATCACGTCATGGTTGAGCCATAAACTCCGAGAATGACGAAAAATCATGCACTATGGCAAATAAATTTCAAAATAATGCCAGTTATGCAAATTTGCACTTCAAAAATATGTCGACAACTATGAAGGATCTACCCTGGCCTGATATCAACTTATTTAACATAACTTTACTTAACAGAACCTGACCTCACCTAACCTGAATTAACAGAAATTTATTGAACTACACGTAAAGCTCTGGAAGCATATTTTCCCAGTAGCAAATGTGTGCTGCATCGAATGGGTCAACTCGAGCCTAACCTAGAAATAAATCTAACCTAGCCTAACCTAACCTCACGAAACTCAATTAAACTGATTGTGTTGCCCCGTTGTGTTTGCGGTACCGTTTCATTCAGCTTTGGCTTAACCTACATAGAGGTTTAACCTATCCTGACCTAACAAAACCTGACCTAACCTAACCGATTACGCTGGCAACCCTGTTCTTGCGGACTTTCATATTTTGACATTAATAGCAGTAAATGTCTCGAGTTTCGTAACCGCTTGTTGCTAGCCTTATTCGCCCTCTTCTGTAACCAGGGCAGACACAGGTAAAAAGTGTATTACGATGCAGGGAAAAACCCCAGTATCGGCGTCTGGTCAGGGTGGGAAAGCGGGCTCTCCGACGTCGTCATTATGCAACCGTAGCTCTTCATCAATGGATCAGTTGGTTGGTGTAGAGTCTCATGCTACAAGGAAAAAAACCGCGAGCATTTCTCAATCGCATGCCTGCAAGAATGGCTCAGATTCATTCTGTTACATTTGCAGTAAATATGAAGTAAGTAGTTTGCGAAAATCAATCGACGAGGAAGTGAAAAGTCTTTACGAAAAGTGTTTTGACCGTAAATTGCTGCACCAAGAAACCAAATGGGTTCCTCACGTCATTTGCAATTCCTGCAGACTTATTTTGTATCTTACAAAAAATTCAAAACAACGAAAAGTACTGCAACTACTCTACACCAACCACATGGAAAAAACCCATTATTGCGAAGGACTGCTACTTTTGCATGAATTCCGTCAAAGGTTTCAACGCCAAAAATAAAAATAACATTTCGTACATTAATGTATGCACAGTCACAAGAGCAATTGAAATCAATAAAAATGCACGCCAGACTGATTTAAGCGCTTTAGAAGATGATAGAATGGAAGTTGAAAGTCAACGTCATGGAGACGATAGTGAAACCAGTGATCGAACAGAAAATAGTTCTGATGATTCCAATGAAAATGACGAAAAAAATGACGAATATGGCGTGCATAAAATGAAATTGAAGGTTCCAATATTAGTGTCGCAACTAGAACTGAATGATTTTATTAGAGATCTTGGATTACCGAAAGACGGCGCTGAATTTTTCGTTTCATTTCTAAAAAGAAGAAATCTTCTAGAGCCAAAGACAAAAGTTTCATTCTATCGCGACAGTGACAACGAATTCAGAAAGTTTTTTGTTAAAGACGAAGAGACGTCTTGAGTGTACTGCACTTACGTTAACGGACTAATGAACCACTTGAAGAAAAATGTGTACAGAGACGAAGAATGGCGACTTTTCATTGATTCGTCAAAACGCAGCATTAAGGCTGTCTTACTGCATAACACGAATACTTACGCTCCTATCCCTATAGCTCACTCAACGGTCATCAAAGAAGAATATAACAATGTTAAAATGATTCTTGAAACAGTTGTTTACACGAATCACAAATGGCAAATATATGGTGATCTCAAAATCATAACAATGATATTAGGCCAACAATCGGCTTTCACGAGAGAGCCATGCTTTATATGCCTGTGGAATAGCAGAGATCGAGCCAATCATTACAGCAAAAAACATTGGCGTTTAAGAGGTTCATGCAAACCTGGTTCTCATAATATCATCAACCAAAGCCTCGTTGATCCAGAAAAAATTTTACTACCACCCCTCCACATAAAGCTTGGGCTCATGACGCAATTTGTCAAGGCGTTAGACAAAGATGGATAATGCTATGAGTATATATCTCTTAAATTCTCTAATATTTCAGACGCTAAATTGAAAAAAGGACTCTTTGATGGACCACAGATTCGAATATTGACACGAGATACTAATTTCGTGAACCACATGACGAAAACTGAAATGGACGCTTGGGAAAGTTTTAAAGCAGTAAACGCAAAAAGTTAGGCTGCTTGATGAATTTAAAACTTCACTTTCTAGATTGCCATCTGGAGAAGTTTCCAGAAAATGTTGGTGATTTCAGCGAAGAACAAGGGGAACGTTTTCACCAAGACATAAAAGTGATGGAACAACGATATAAGGGTAGATGGGGCGAGGTCATGATGGCTTATTTTTGCTGGATGTTGAAAAGGGAAACGAATGTAGTTCTTAAACATAAGCGTAATCCTTTGCATCGTTCCTTCGAAGAGAAAAGGACACGTTATAGCAGGCAGAAAATAGACTGAAGTAGATCTATAAATCAATTTAATTACGATAAAAAGCAAGATAAAATGTAAACACGAAAGATAGTATAAATATATCCCTTAAGTCTAAGAAAAGCAGAGAGAAAAATTTTTTGAATAAAATTCTTATTCATTTGCATGTTGAAGTTACAGTTCTATATTTTAATTGATACAAACATTGTCGGGTTAATTAAAATGGGGTCAATTCTACTTGTAGTTCTAATTTTCTTCAAATGAGTAATGTGCGTCTAAATTTTTAACCACCTCTAGTACAATGAAATGAATTTTATTGTGTTACAACGGGAACACTTAAGTTAAGTTGTGTTGCGCTAAGCAAAATTTCGTTAGGTTCTGTTAAGTTAGATTCATTTCTAGGTTAAGATCGAGTTAAGGTATTAAATATAGCACACAGTTAAGACCGAGAACCGTACACTTACATAGCTACACGTGTGATTGTATTTCATTCGGTTAGGTTAGGTTAGGTCAGGTTTTGTTAGGTTAGGATAGGTTAAACCTCTATGTAGGTTAAGCCGAAGCTGAATGAAACGGTACCGCAAACACAACGGGACAACACAATGAATTTAATTGTATAACGTGAAGTTAAGTTAGGTTAGGTCAGGTTTTTTTAGGTTAGAATAGGTTTGACCTCTTTGCAGGTTAAGTCCAAGCTGTTTCAAACGGTACCGCAAACACAACGGGACAACACAATCAGTTTAATTGAGTTTCGTGAGGTTAGGTTAGGCTAGGTTAGATTTTTTTCTAGGTTAGGCTCGAGTTGACCCATTCGATGTAGCACACATTTGCTACTGGGAAAATATGCTACCAGAGCTTTACGTGTAGTTCAATAAATTTCTGTTAATTCAGGTTAGGTGAGGTCAGGTTCTGTTGGGTAAAGTTATGTTTAATAAGTTGATATCAGACAAGGGTTGATCCTTCACAGTTGTCGAGATGTTTTTGAAGTGAAAATTTGCATCACTGGCATTATTTTGAAATTTATTTGCCTCAGTGCATGATTTTTCGTCATTTTTTGAGGTTATGGCTCAACCATGACGTGATAAGTGATTTTTGATACCGAATTTGAATTCAGCACCCCAAAATCCATAGGAATACGTGTGTCTTGTTACCAGATCCGCACACTTTTTTTTGTGTGGCTGTGTTATCGAATGGTTTTGAAATTCTGTGCCTAAATCAGGTTTTGAATTCTTTCGAATATTTTTTTGAAAAAGTTGATTATTCGCAATTATTTTTGCTAGTTCAGGATTTTGTGAAGCTTGAAGGCATGTTATTGCCTTATTTGATTTAGAATTTTGGTCCGACATTTATATTTCTCATTATGAAAAATAAGTTGAAATTAATTTGCTCAATAATGAGAGTTTATACACAATTTCTTTTTAGAAATTATACGTTGGGGGTACAGGGCAGAAATATAAATGGTACAAGACATACATATGAATGATACAGGGCAGAAATATAAATGGTACAAGACATAAATATAAATGGTACAGGTTATAAATACAGGTATTATAAATTCAGATATAAATAGTATAAGTAGAATTCTTCAAATTAACAGATTTTTTGCATTCCGTTGAGTTCCATGTGCTTTTTTTGTTTTATTTTTAAGAAAATATTCAAAAAAATAAATTTAATTTTTCTAATTAAAAAAAATATATTGAAAAATTGTTAATATTTAATTTTAAAATACTGGAAAAAAAATTTGGAGACATTTTTAAAGTTAAAAAAAATTGTAGTTCGCGGCCGATACACCAAATTGATAACGAAGTATGTTACGTCCTAAAAGGCAGAAACTTACCCTGTTAAAATAATTATTTAAAGGGTTTCTCGTTTTTTAACGAAATCTAGGATTTCGAAACAGGTATGAGAATAACTTCCGAAGGTCAAGATAACTACACACTATTCTACAAATAAATTGAAATGCAACTGAATATACAATATTTAAAAGTTTATTAAATTAAAGAAATTACAGGTTTAAAGAAAGATAGCTAATTTGAAAATATTGAAAAGGATTATGTTAATACTTGATTTAATTTTAAAAATGTACTGGAGTCTCACAGGTAGCAGAAACTCTCCATTCCAGATCTCCACCTTAAAATAAAGCTAGATCTTAATGATTGAGTTTCAAAGGAATAGTAAATATTTTGAGTTCTAAACTCGTATTAAAACTTACTAATTTTTATAATCCAAATCGCACTTTTAAAACTGGGGAGCGCTGGAATATTTTAAGGTCCCTTTAAAACTGGTATTTTCCTACTCGATGAGATTTGTTGTCGTTGGTTCGGAAGGATTCAGGTAGTCGCTCTGGTGATTACTCGTTAACAGGTGGGCCTGATCGTCCTTCTGGTGATTCACCGTAACGATGGTTGACAATGAGTATTGTTAAAGAAGCCTGTAAGTATGCAGGTAGCCTCGACTCTCCTGCTGGTGCTCAGGGGTAATTATGGTTGACAATGGTATTGTCAAAAAGGGATCTTCTGAATAAGGTTTCACTTATTTGAAAGGGATTTCAAATTCTAATCCACTTCAATTCGATTGAATTTCCGAAGCACAACACTGATTCTACTTTTATTTTGAAATTTGTATTTCGACAATTTGGAAATAGTTTCCAAATAACCGGAGTCTTTTAATTAATATAATAGTTTTAAGATTTACTTCGTTGTACTCTAGGGCAGAGCTTTCGCCCGATTTGAAATTCGATGTTAGACTGACTTTTCATTCAGATCCTGGATTTATATATGTTAGATTCTATCGTGATCAGAACCAAAAACTTGATAACCAAAAACTTGACGCCGAGGGTACGACACAATTGATATCAATCGATTTTTATGTATATCCAGGTGTCTATATCTGAAGGCGTAGAATCGGGGTGCAGTACCTTGAGTCCAAGGAACTGGCCATTGTGCCACCCTCTTTAATGTTTCGTGGCTGACTTTTATGAGCAGCGGCCGAAGATTTGTAGATGAGAAATCATTGTATTTTGACGGTGTATTGAAAGTCAAGATGTTCAAAATGCGTAGTTTGTAAGTTATAATTATAAATATAGCGATGATTAAAAATATAAGTATAAATAACATAGTTAATATACGTCACAGGACGTGACAAATGTATAAAACAAATCAATATGATATTAAATATACGTATTTAATTTTTCAATCAAAACCCAAATCATATTTTCTGTACATAAAAATGAAGTGAAAATGCACTTAATCCTTTTTTTTAATAAAAGCATTGTCAGAAGCTAAAAAAACATTGCTTTAAAAATTATTTTTAAAAAGTTTGTTTCGAGCGATGTATACTTGCTGAGAACATTTTTCTCTTAATTTTTTTAAACAGAAAGTTATAAATCATACAACTAAATACAAATACAAAATACTTTAAAATTGTATATTGAATTTAAAGATTATCCTTTAGTTATAATTATATCAACTCCTAATCTGTTGAAAAAAAATAATAATATGAAATTGAAATAATATACATTAAAATAATTAGGTATAATTATTTATATTATAATTATCAAAGTATTATTCTAAAAACTGGAGCTAATAAGTTAAAAAATGCATTTATTATAATAAAATTTTGTAGTTGAAAAGATAATTAAAACGAATTCTTAGTTAAATAATTAATTTTAAACTGTAATGTGAAATTAAACAGTTTTAAAGGAATAATTCAAATTTTATACATTGAAACATTTAGCAGGTGAAAAATAAAGAATTTTACAAGTTAATAGTTGAACGGGTTTGTTGAAACTTGATTTTTGTTCTCGAAGATTTATCATTTTATTTGAAAATCTACTTGGCTGAAACCCCGTTTTTTTTAAATTAATTTTTTAAACTGGAAATAATTATTTTTGGTTAAACCATTACGATTTTAGTTGCATATTTAGCTCTTTGGGTAAAAAATAAATTATTTTGTTGAACATTAATGTTTTTACTTGAAAATTCAGCTATTTAATTTTTGGTTGAAATTTATCTTTTGACTTCTTCTAGGTGATTGGGTAAAAATTCATGTATTCTGTTGAAAATTCATGTTTTGTGTTTGTTGAAAATATTATTTTTTTTTAAACTGGTAGTTCAACTACACTCTTAGAAATGTTCAGGAAATTTCGATACATTTAAGATACTATAGTAACTGAAATTTACGAAATTAGGTTGCTGAAAATGAAATTCCGTAACTTTTATAGTTTTAATAAATGTTTATTTAACTGAAGAAGCGTTTTCTGAAAATGATGAATATTTTCCTAAAATTTCTAAATGGTAACAGTAGTATAAGTTATCGTGACGTAATGAAATTCGCAATTGCATGCGCACTCCATGCTTCTCGATCGCTTGCGGCTAGCAGACCAAGCATGAAGGTTCAGTATCAGTGGTAATCGGCGTGTTAGAAAGATTTTGTTTTTATTCTTTACGTAAGGGGGTATTTTATTCTTGAACAAAATTTGTCGGAACATCACACGCTGAAGAAATCTAGCGATTAAAAACGATCCTTGCTAAGCACAATTTTTTTTAAGTCGGGGAGTTTTATTGGTTAAAGAAACTGCCAAGTAAAATAAATTTGAGATCTTTTCAATTTTAGTTTGAAATTAGTTTATTTCGTTTATAAAAGATTCTAGGTTCAAAATGTTACAAGTTTATGATTTTGCTCTTTGAATATTAATATGGTCAGGAAAAATGAAAAATTGGTCAGTGGGAAATTAGAGAAAATTAAATATAAAGTTTTGCGGTAACTGCATGGTATAATATTCTTGTTAGTGATTTGTTTGCGTTGCATTTATATCTATGTATTTGCTTGCAATGGCTTTCTACACAATATTACCGTTTTACATATAAATTTTATTACTTGTTTGAAAATGCATCAATTTTGTTAAAAAGACATCCTTTCTGGTTGAAAATTGAATTTTTGTGTCAAAAATTCAAGTAGTTTCATAAAAAATTAACTCATTTTTTAAATCTCATATTTCAATGATAAAAAGTCAAACAAAATCTTTTTTGGTTGAAAATTTAACTATTTTTTAAAAATTTCTCTTTTTATTAAAAAAGTCGTCTATTTTGCTATAAATTGCATCTTGCTTCGATAAAAATACAACGGTTTGCTTTAAAATTCAAGAATTTTGTATTATAGTATTTTATCTTCTCTGTTAAAAAATCAACTGTTTTATTGAAAATCCATATTTTTGGGTAGAAAATGCAACTATTCTCATAGACAATTTTTTTCTGATTTAAAACTCATATTTTGATGCCGAAGAGTGATACTGAAATCTTTTTCGGATGAAAATTCAATTTTTTTTTTAATTTGTATTTTTTATTTCAAATTCATCCGTTTTGGTATAAATTTCATCTTTCTTGGATAAAAATTCGACTGTTTGCTCGAAAGTTAATCGTTTATTCAATTCAATTCATTTTTTTCGAAAAAATTACAAACGAATACTAATTATAATAAATAAAATAACATTTTGTATAAATTTTGTAAGTAAAGCTTTATAAACATGTAATGTATATAGACATTATTGTTTGCTTTATTAATTTTAATATAAATTTGCAGTATATAGTTGTCTTAAAAATAATAATTTAAGTAAGCTTATATACGAATGAAGTTTATATGTAAATAACTATGTTATATAATATACTCAATATATTAAATGCCAACAAAATTCTTATCATAAAAGATGGGATTTGATTATATATTTAATACAATGAATGTACATATAGCATAGATACATGAGTAGTGGTTAGTCTTAACTTCAGTCATATTTCCTTTCTATTTATATTTTTAGGACAAATATAGACTTCATGTTTTATATTAAAATAATGAACGAAAATTAATTTTTCAACCTCTAGGAATTTTCAGTTACAGTAACTGAAAATGCCTAAACTGCGACATAATTTTGTGATACATGTGACTGGAGTTTCATGCAGTTACACTGAGAAAAAAAAATACTCTTGAATCAAAAGTGCCAGTGCTTTTGAATTCCGCATTTTTAATACAATAGTTTATATCAATAATCCAATAAATTTTGCTTTAAGTAAAATAATTCGAGTTTTTTAATCAAAAGTATAGTACTACCCTGGCGGACCGAAGGAACCGAATGAAGCGTCTACAAAGTACCCGTAAAGATTCCATTGCCTCGTGCTTCTCGTGCTTCGCGCTCGATAATGTATTTACTTCGCGCTACGCGCTCGATCTTTCTGCATAGACTTTTTAAAACTAAAGGTGAAAGTATCGACAATAGTAATTTGGTGATTGTGAATTCTCTTTTGTTAAAGCTCCTTCGGCTTCAACGAAAACATTCTCATCACGTATGTCGTGCTTCGCACTCGAGTTTATCCCTGCAATTTTATATCATTCCCATAAATGTATATGATTGTAATTCATAACTTACATTGGTATTAAAACAAACTTAGTTTCAGTGTCCCGTTTAAAAAAATGCTGATTCTTTGAAAAAAATTTGTTGCTAAATATTTTATTGCAACTTTTTTCATTTTTCCATATACTAAATTTGCTCATTTCCAATGGTTTTTTCATGATTTAAACTTTACACATACGGTCTACTGAGCAGCCTAATCCTTTTTTAACTTCGAAATTATATAGATATATTTTTTAATGCATTATTATATTTGAAAATATTTGAAAATATTTGAAAATATTTGAAAATATTTGAAAATATTTGAAGATATTTGAAAATATTTGAAAATATTTGAAATACTTTGAAAATATTTGAAATACTGTGAAAATATTCCATGGAAAAATTTAACTTTTGGATTTTCCATTATTTTTTATGCTGTCAAAATTTAATTTTTGATTTATCAAGAAAATTCAAAAGTTTGTTATGATAATCTTCTAGGGCATTTAGAGATCAAACTTTTTCTTCTCCTGCCATTTTTTTATATCGTCCGTAAATTGGCTTAAAAGGTTCATATCGTGTGTTTTTTGGAATTTTGTGAATGCTATAACTCTAATAATTTTTTATTTTATGAAAAATGTCATTAGATAATTTGTTCTACCTTTTAAATACTGTGAATAACCGTAAGAGAATTTTTGAATTTAAAAAAAAGTGGTCTCAAAAATATTCAAATAAGTTCACTTTTTGAATTTTTATCCAAAATGACTGGCTAACGAACTTGAACTTTAGTTTAGCACACTAAAAGAGTGTATACGAGGCCAATCTAATAGAATTATTTTTTCCAAAGTTATCGTGCTGACAGGCAGAGGCGTAAATACATACCGACCGACACACAGACACATTCGTAAAAACCTATTTTTCTGATTTAGGGGGTCTCAAAACGTAGACATTTGAAAAAAACTGGGGTTGGGGGGGGGGGGGATTATCAAATTTTACACATATCTAATACCTTGTCTGATGAGAATGTAAAAAAAATCATTAATAAAAATTTGCTTGCTCTTCCTTCGGTGAAAAAATGTTATCTATTTATTTTAACTTAGCTTGTGTCGTGTGTCGAAAAAGTTAATTTTGGCATTTTCAATGTTTTTTTTTAAATAAAACAAAAACTACGTGTCCTATAAAAAGTAATTGATAACAAATTTGTAGAAATTTTGAGTGCACAATGTTTGTCTTATTATTTTTTCCCTTATCTTCCAGTGTTTGACCGCAAAATCCAAGTTTTAATTTTTGATTAGTTTTTGTGCGGTCAAAATTTGAATTTTTCGAAATAAGTTCAAAAATTGATATGATAATCTTGTAGGGCTACCGAAAAGTAACATTTTTCTTTTCATGTACTATGAACAACTGTACACAGAATTTTTTAATCATGAAAAAATGTGTACTGAAAAATTTTCAAAATGAGCTCAGTTTTAGTATTTTTATCAAAAATTTCTGACTAACTAACTAAGCATTTAGCTTAGGACACTAAAAGAGTGTAGCAAAAGCCAATCTAATAGATTCATTTTTCCAAAAGTATCGTGCTCACAGACAGACATACATACAGACATAACGACAGGCAGATAGAAATACAGATATATCCATTAATAAAAACTTGTTTTTTCGATCCAGGGAGTCTCAAAACGTGGACCTTTTGACAAAAACTAGGGGGGTCAAATTTTATAGAAATCTAATACCTTCTCTGATGAGAATGTAAAAATGATTTATTTGCCATGAATAATTTTTTGATAGTTCCGTTTTCAGTTTTAATCATAAAAAAAGCATCAAAAAGATGAAAAGTTAAATTTTTTGTAACCCCACACACGAGACGAAAAATAAATTAAAAGACAAAAGTTGTGATAAGAATGTGCCCACGCAGCGGACACATTTTTTTACTGTTAATGACGTTTTTCATGATTAAAGCCAAAACCACGCATTCTATCAAAAATTGATTGAATACAAATTTGTAGATCTTTTTCAAATCCACAATTTTTGTTTATTCATCTTTTACCGTATTTTGCACAGTTTGGCCGAAAAATTAATTTTTTGATTTTTCATTATTTTGCATGCTGTCAAAATTTGAATTTTTGAATTTTCAAGAAAATTCAAAAAGTTGTTATAATAATCTTGTAGAGCATTCAAAAAGCAACATTTTTCTTCGCTTGACTTTTTTTCATATCGTGCGTTATTTGGCTTAAAATGTTGATTTTCGTGTGTTTTCTGCAATTTTGTAAATATTATAACTCTGGTAATTTTTGATTTTTTGAAAAAATTCATTAGGATAAATTGTTCGAATTTTTGAATACTATGAGCAAACGCACAGAGAATTTTTGAATTTTGAAAAAAGTAGTCTTAAAATATTCAAAATGTGCCCACTTTTCGAATTTTCATTCAAAATGGCTGGCTAATGAACATGACCATCAGTTTAGGACACGAAACAAGTGTAAAAGGGCAATCTAATAGATTAATTGTTACAAAAGTTATCGTGTTCACATTCATACATACATACAGACGTACATGCAGACAGACAGGCAGAAATACAGACACACATTCGTAAAAACCTGTTTTTCGGATTCAGGGGGTCTCAAAACATGGACATTTGACAAAAACTAGGGGGGTCAAATTTTACACAAATCTAACCCAGTGGGGACTCAAATCCTAAACTTATCCTATATACGTCTTTCGGCGGACGTCCTAAGGACGTCTTGAGGACCTTTTATAGACATGAAAAGACCCAAAGGATGTCGTAAAGACGTCAAATAATATGACATACAGGTACATTCTAAGGACGTCTTTAGGACGTCCCGGTGCCCACTGGGAATACCTACTCTGGTAAGAATGTAAAAAGGTTAAATAACAATAATTAAAAGGAATGCATTTCTAAATGAGCAATTTCGTTTAAACATTGATGCAAAATCTCTTTGATACAGGTATTTGATCACTGTGTTTCTAATTCATAAATAATATTTATTTTTTAAGAAAAACAATTTTTTATTTTCTATAATTCAGGACATTCACAATTCGAAATTTTTTTACGGGGATTTTATTATTCGGGAATTTTACAGTGTCGGAAATTATGATTTTCAGAAATTTTCAGTCGTCCCATTTGGCAGTATAAGTTGAAATTTTTAAAATATATACAAACACTGAACATTTGAAGAAAATGTGCCAAGATTTTCATAAGCATTGCTAAATAATTGAATTTTGAAACAATGCATGTTAAAGTTCTAGTTTTGATAAACAAACGGAGTAATAAAACAAAATAAAAAAGCACAGTTTTTCATCGATAAAATATAATAATTATGGTAGTATTGTTTATTGTAATTGAATTAAATATTAACATAAATCAATAGGCAGAAATAAAAATACTAATTATTATGTAAGAATTTAATAAAAAAATAATATTATTCATTTTATACAAGTAATTATTGAATAACTAACGAGAGTAAATATTTAAGTCAAAACTTAAAATAAAAACAAATAAAATAAATGGAGTATATTATACGATTTAGCTTGAAGCGATGAAAAATATAAATTTTGTACATTTTTTTTATTATCTAACATTGTCTATTTCTAATCAGTAATTACTTTTTGCAACTATTAATTTCGTTACAATTTTTAAAGTAGAATGTTGTTATAGAAAAATTAACTTACATTTATTAATTTACTATTTAACTCTCATTCCCAAAAAGGATTGTTTATATCTATAAGTTTTCTCTATAATTGAATTCCTTTTGAAGAGTATACATTAAAGTTATTATACCTTCTTATATTTCTATTAAAAAAAGATAAAAGTTTTTAAAAAATACCGGGATGCAAGCTTTTCAAATTTTGATTTCTTGAGAAAAAATGTCTCACTCAAAACACCTTAAAAATCTGAAAAATATTTTTTGTATATTGATTAAATTTTAAATTATCTAAGTACGTTTAAAAATATATTTATTGTTCTTAATATATTTTTGGGTGATAATCATCTCGAAAACATTTGAGACATAACGTTTTTCGACAACAAGGGCCATAAATTACGATAAATTACGATTATGCAAATAAATGAATCGAAAAGTGTCTGCATGATAGTTATTTCCCAACAATTTTACTATTTTAGAGGGAAACAATTGATTGCCGGGGGCATTAAAAATAATTATTTGACATATTTATAATGCAAAAAATAGAAAAAAAAAGTTGTCAATTAAAGATTTGAACTAGCGATATCCTGGTTGTTAGAAAGGGCCTCTATCATTGGACCAGTGACGCAGGCTAAAGAAAGCAGCATGTGACTCGGTAGACATTTGACAGCCCCGGCGACCGTGATTTTCATACGCTCATAATTTTTAAACAAGGGTTCACTTACAAAGAAGCCGAGACACGCGTCTAATTAATAAAAAGAGATATTTTAGATTCCAATAGTTTACAAAACGTAGTTTTATACACGAATATAACCCGAAATATACCTTTTCATCAAAATGAATCATCGTGAAAGCATTACATTTATTACGTGTCTAATTACACAGACACACAAAAAAAAGTCAAAGTCCACGGAGGCGACCTTTGGGGTTCTTTGGTTTTTGGGTCGCTGATTCCGAATCGTTTGTCGGTTTTTTCAGATCAGACTGCTTTCAAGGTCATTTGAAGGTCAAATGAAGAAAATATTGTTGAAAAAATCTGAAAAAATTCAGACATAGATTTTTTAGCATGCTAAATCTGAATCCGGTGTCGGTTGACCTTCATTAGTTCAAGATCCAGGTCATTTGAAGGTCAAACTTACAAAATAACCCTAAAAAAATTTGTAAAAATTTATATATAAGTTTTAAGAGTTGTAGAATCTAAATCCTAGGTCATTTTGACCATATATAGCATTTTCAAGGTCATTGAAATATGAAAATGACAACTCATATATCGAGTTTGATAGACCTTCATCAATTCACGTACAAGCTCATAATAAGATCAAAAAATTAAAAATCCCTTATAAACAATTACGATAGACATATTTTTTTGTATCAACTTGTGTTCATGTTTTCCGCTCATACCGTACTCTCTTACTATCAAATGATCGACGTAACGGTTTTTTTCGGTTTTTGCCTGTAGTTTTACACTCTCTTTTCAGTGACCAGCATAAATCAGCCATCATAGCAACATCCCATCTGCCTTGGTAGCGTTTTTACATTTCTTTTATGTCTTCATGGAAGCGCTCTCCTTGCTCTTCACGGTAATCGCCACAATTCTCTGGGAATCGATCCAGGTGATTATGCAGGAAGTGCAATTTGTATGACATCAGACACCCCATTTTTCCAAAGTTCTTAATCATTTCGGCTACTATAACTTTATAATTTACACTTCTTTTATTTCCTAAAAAGTTTTTCACAACTTCCTTAAAACTGAGCCATGCATCCCTTTGAATTTGTGTCATTGTCGTTGGAATTTTATCATCTTGTAAAAGTCTCCTTATTTCTGGACCATCAAAAATCCCTTCTTTCAACTTGGCATCAGATTTATATTGAAACTTCTTTTCCAAGTATTTAAAACATCGACTATTTGCATCTAAGGCTTTCACAAATTGCTTCGTGGTTCCTAATTTAATTTGTAATGGAGGAATCAATACTTTTTTTGGATCAACCAGGGCCGATTCAATGATATTTCCTTTTCCTATTTCAAGTGATTTCCTTTCAGCCCAGTTATGATTCGTGTAATGTTTTTCGCGATCTCTACTATCCCAAAGGCACAAGAAACGCGGATTTTTTGTAAATTCAGACTGCTGCCCAAGCAACATACCTTAAACTTTCAAATCACCACATATAAGCCAATTATATGTTTTGTATTCAATGGCCTCTAGAAGTTTTTTAAGACTAGTGAAGGATTCTTTCATTGTCGTAGAGTGTGCGACAGGTACTGCGGCATATTGATTTGTGTTGTGAAATATTACAGCTTTTAAGCTTCTTTTTTATGAGTCAATAAACAGTCTCCAATCATCATCTTCATAAGTATTTGATTTAAGTTCTTCCATCAGTCCTTTAACATTTGAACAGTACACTAATTTTTCTTCATTAAAGACTTTTTCTTCGAAATACTGCTTAAAACTCTCATTTTTTTTCTATAAAACGTTACTTTCGTACCTTTTTCTAATAAATTTTTACTTTTTAAAACTGAAGCTAAATGTTCCGCAACATCTTTAGGTAGTCCCAAATCTTTTACGAAATCATTAAGTTCGGTCTGTGTACATTTTTCAGCAATTCTCTTGCTTACTCCACCTGGTTTATAAACTTCATCAGAGCTTTCACTTCTATCGCTTTCATATTCATCTTGATTTTTATCATCGGTCTTAGTGCTATCAACCTCACACACCTCCACATCAACCTCGTCAATCGTTTGAGTTCTCTCAACGGCTTTTTTTACTGATCCTACCTGGGCGTATTTAAGATTATGTAATTTTTTTTATTATATCCACGGATATCGGTTTTACAGAAATAACAATCATCTTCGTTGGATGGCTCATTTCATTCTGTGGGATTAATGAAGATCAATTTAGAATCGTCTTTAGTTTTTTTTCGAATAGAAAGCATTTTGCGGCAGTAATTGCAAATACTATCAGGAGCGCAATCTCCCGAAACTATATCTGAATTAAAGCATTCTTTGTATATATTCCGAAAATTTTCGTTGAACGATCGTCGATCGTTTTTGTTCGGAATAAATGTTCCACAAATGCAGCAAAATGCGTTAGCATCTTTCGGGCACACGTGTTTAGAAGATGAGGTTGAAGGTTTGTTTAAATTTTCCATATTTTTATATATAAACCCGTTCGACATGGATCCTGGTCCGATTGCAGGTGAGTCTGCCGTTCTGGAGGTAATAACCCTTTTACCTCTCCAGGGCTAAGTAAAAGGGCTTTTCGTTTTTGACGAGGACAATGTAAACTCGTCGACGAACAAACTACGGCATCATCCTCACACCCTGTCGACCCACTTTAAGGCAGTGCACTTCCGCTGGCATCGGTACCCCGACTAGCGTATGAGCGAATTATTCTACACATCCCCTTACGGGGCAGTTGTCATCGTCACACGACTAGTCGAGACAACAGGTGAAAAAGAATCGATTACATACATCGAAACATCTAGACATCCGCACATCCATGCATCCGCAGATCCACACATGCAAACACACAATCATTCACTCATAACCGCAAATACATGTGGACATTTATAAAAAATGTATTTTTTACCATATTAGGGCCAAAAGAACCCACTTCTTTTTTAAAGATATACCATTCTGATGGGTACAAAGCTTTCTCTTTCAAGAAATCTATAGCAGCTAATATTCATAAGGAAGTACACTGCCTTACTTTCGAGATATTCACAGCAGCTAATGTTGATAAAGATAAATTAATATTTCCAGTTTCTATATAGACGAAAAACTAAAGATGATTCTAAATTAATTTTTTAAACATTTTTTTAACAGTACCTCATTGATTTGACCTTAAAATGACCTTGACCTTGAACTCATGAAGGTCAACCGACACCCTATTCGGATTCAGCATGCTCAAAAACCTACATTTGAATTTTTTCAGATTTTTTAGCCTTTTTTCCGAATTCGACCTTCAAATGACCTCAGATGACCTTCAGATAACCAGATATGATCAAATCAACCTTGGATTTGTATTCAGCGATCCTCAAAACCTACATATAAATTTTTACAATTTTTTTGAGGTTATTTTGTTGGTTTTACCTTCAAATGACCTTTATATTAAACTAATGAAGGTCAACCGACACTGGATTCGGATTTAGCGTGCTCAAAAACCTATTCCTAAATTTTTTCAAATTTTTTCAGCAATATTTTCTTCATTTGAACTTCAAATGACCTTGAAAGCGATCTGATCTGAAAAAAACCGACAAACGATTCGGAATCAGCGACCCAAAAACCATAGAACCCCAAAGGTCGCCTCCGTGGACTTTGACTTTTTTGTGTGCCTGTGTTATTTTTGACATGCTATCGATTTATAATAGTTTAATTAAAAAGTCAATGTCCGACGAAAATACCTAAAAAGTTAAGTTTGCTATAGAGACTATTATCAAAAATATTATCAGAAATATTAAACAAAATAATTTGCACTGAAATCAAAAGTGATTATTCATAACAGTTTGTAAGTTTATATTAATAGCAAATGTTAGGTATAAACAAAATCCAACTCACAAAAATGCCTTCTACAAATCAAGCAATCATCTCAAGTCTGAGATCAAATTTATAGCACTAAAAATAGTAACAATGAATATAAATTTTAAGGAATAAATTTTTAAGATATTAATTGAATTACTCTGTATTATTGTCGAAAGCATTATCATAAGGTCTGCTATTTTTTAACATTTGCTAAAATGCTCAGAATATTTCTAAAACCAAGTATAACATTTTATCTTTAAAAAATCAGATAGCATATCAAAATTTTGTTTAAAAAATAAACCCTATGCGAATTGCGAACTAATGATGGAAAATGATCAAATTTTGTCACAGCACTGTATACAAAATTATGAAGTGCCGTTGATAACACTGGTTTTATAGTTTTCTTTTTCATCAATTGGTGGAAAGTTTCAGTGGCGTTTTATAAAGAAAGAAAAAACAGTGAAAACCCCCATTTTTGGTTGTTTCTCAAATTTAAGCTTGTATAAAAAAAGCGGAAATCCTAAAGCTTTTTCATATGGCTGAAATTGAAGCTTGATTCATCACTAGCGATCCAATGTTTTGGAAAATAAACTTATGGTTCTTTTCACGTTTTTGCAAATTGGCAATATGATTTTTTCATTTTTTACGCGATATTGAACATTAAATGTCAAATATCTTTGAGAATATTTATGTTACGGAAAAAAGTTATTTTTAGAATCAGTGCTTGAAAATACATAAGCAAACACCATGAAAATGAAATTAGTACGAATTTTATAAAATTTTGTAACTTAGTGTAATAGTAGATTCCTTTTTCCTCAATATCCCGCTGAAGCAGGGGATACCTCTGCCGAGATTACATGAAATATTTACTTGTGCGATAGGTCTGTAGGTAATTACAATTTTCTGTTATTTTAATAAGCGACATCTTGTGAGGTTCTAGTGCGGTACGGAGATGGCGCTGTTAGTTTTAGATATTTTATTGAAAGTAAATTTAAAACATTTCGAATTACACTTTCATTTTAATCATAAATGTGGGATAAATTGGATAAATAATCTTTTTAATTATTTGATTAACATGTTGAAGAAAGTACACATTATAAGACATAATATTGAACATTACATTAATATTTATAAATGATGTATATATACATCCAATAAAAATGTGATCATATCCTAGTAAAAAAAGGTAATTGGGGCTAATTAAGGCAAATACGCTAGAAGGCACTTGAATTCTGCCTTTCGACCATTACGAATTGAAGCAGTGTGTGAATTCGTATAAATTCAGGAACAAGAAAGGACCCCGCACTAAATGTATGGAAAAATGGCTTTTCGTGGATTTAGCTGAAACTTTGTAATTTTTAAGGTTATAAATGCCGGTTGAAATATCCGTAAAAAAAAATCCAAAAAAATGGACAGTTTTAGCGCCATGTGGCGCTAAGCGCTCAAGATCAGTAAATAAAACGAATTACAACAGATTTTGTTACAAAAGTGATGTCAACATAGAAATCACGGTCCAGATCGTGGTCTGTCATATTTTTGCCTACACCGTTGACTCACATAGCGCGCTTCTCAAAACGAACAAACGCTAAGCGCCCAAGATTTTAACTTGACTAATTAATCACTTCTTTAAAGGCAGAAATGGTACCCAAAGTAGCATTAGTAACCAGTCCGCACATACCGATAATAACATTCTACCCTTCGCAAGAGGGTTGAACGCTAAGCGCTCAAGATCAGCGAATAAAACCAATCCTAGTAACTTTAGCGACAAAAGCGATGTCACTATAAGAATCACGCATCAGAAAGTAGTCTAGCCAAACCAGTGAGTTATATTGCGCGCTTCTCGAAACGATCAAACGCTAAGCGCCCAAGATTTGAACTTGACTAAGTAATTATTTCTTTAAAGACAGAAATGGTATCCAAAGTAATATTTGTAACTAGTGCGCACATCGATAGTAACAGTGTACCCTTCGCTAGAGGGCCGAACGCTAAGCGCCCATGATCAGCTAATAGTACCAATCCTAGTAGCTTTAGCGACACAAGCGATGTCTGTATACGAAACACGCATCAAGAAGTGGTAAGTAACATGTTTAGCCAAACCAATGACAATATGAGTCAACACCGTTGACTCATATAGCGCGCTTCTCAGAATGGGCAAACGCTAAGCGCAGAAGATTTGAAATGACTAAGAAATTACTTTTTCAAAGGCCTTTCACAAAAGAAATGACAGGCAAACATTATTATCGGAATGTGCGCACTAGTTACTAATGTTACTTTGGGTACTATTTCTGCCTTTAAAAAAGTGATGAATTAGTCAAGTTAAAACCTTGGGCGCTTAGCGTTTGATCGTTTTGAGAAGCGTGCTTTATGAGTCAACGGTGTAGGCGAAAATATGAGAGACCATGATCTGAATTGTGATTTCTATGTTAACATCGCTTTTGTAACAAAATCTGTTGTAATTCGTTTTATTCACTGATCTTGAGCGCTTAACGCCGCATAGAGCTAAAAATGTCAATTTTTTTTTATTTTTTTTACGGATGTTTCGTCCGGCACTTATAATCTTAAAAATTACAAAGTTTCAGCAAATCCACCGAAAGCCATTTTCCCATACATTTAGTGCGGGATCCTTTGTTCTTCAAATCTCCTATTTGCCCGAGTTCGCTTGAAAATTTTAGAGGAGCTAATTCTTGTAAATGCGACAGCGCGAATCAATTTCAGTGACAGCCAATTCATTTTAATTGGTGAGAGTTGAAGTCAAACTCTTATTCGCCCGAGTTCTTCATCACGATTATGGAAATTTATCTGAATTCAGCAGAGTGAAATACACACGGGAATTCGCACCAATTCGTGACGGCAAATTTCATCAAGTGTTGGTTTATTCATTTCAATTCATGATACGTAAACTACAATTAAATTCATTCCAATTCTTGAGGCCGAATTGAAGTGAAAGTCGCTTTATTCATTTCAATTCTTCACAGTTAAAAGATCACTCGAATTCTTTTCAATTTGTCAGGGAAAATCAAAAGAATTGATCGTTCTCATTAATTTATTAAAGTAATTTTTGTAAGTAAAGATTAAAAACAACTTTAATATCCCATTTAAATTAAATTTTATTAAGGTAATATTAATTATTGTAATACACCAAATTTGATAAACGTTCAAAATTAATTTTTAAACTAAAAACGTTTTCTTTTTTATTTAAAATTTGTAATTCATAATTGTATTGAATAATTACATAAAAGAAATTACTTTGTCTTTTGCATTTTAAATTTAATAATTTTCTTTCAAATTAAAAAAAACAGTTTGAATCGAGTACTATTATGTATGTCACGTGAAAAAATGTGATTCACTGTTTTTAAAAAATGAAAATAACAAAAAGGAACCTTGATAATTAACAAAAAAACAATGCTTTCGATGACTTGGATGTGGTAAATTTATATGAGGATTGAATATGCTGAAACAGTAGATATTGTTACAATAAAATTTCGTAAAACATTCTTCACTTTCTGGATATTTTTCTTTATACCAGCATGTATCATCCATGAAATGTTCCACGATTCACACTAATTGGGTATCTTAGAGCTGAATTCGACCCAATTGGTCTCAATGCACCGCAATTATTTATTTTCCTAACTATTGAAAAAAAAATTATTTTATTTATTGTATGTTTTTTAGCAGTGGAAAGGAGAAAATAAGTCCTTTTCAATCGATTTCTATCTAAGTAATCGAATTGAACTTGTTTCATTTCTTGTGTCAGGCCCTCTTCTCAAACAAAAATTGGGGTGTTGGAGCGAATAAATTTTAAACATTTTATCCACAATGTATAAATAAGGCTCATTCTAATGAATTATTCAAGATGCTTGTAGGGTCCTCTTTTGGACCTAATTTTTTACATTCTCATCAGAGAAGGTATTAGATTTGTATAAAATTTGACCGCCCCCCCCCCCCCGTGTTTGTCAAATATCCACGTTTTGAGACCCCGTGAATCCGAAAAACAGGATTTTACGAATGTTTCTGTTTGTCAGTCTGTATGTATGTATGCCTGTCTGTGAGCACGATACCTTTTAAAAAAATCATTCTATTAGATTGGCCTCTAGTACTCTCTTTTACTGTCCTAAACTAAAGGTTAAGTTCGTTAGCCAGCCATTTTGAATATAAAATTCAAAAAGTGAGCGCATTTTTGAGACCACTTTTTTTAAAATTCAAAAATCTTCTGTACGGATGTTTATAGTATTAAAAAAGTTGAACGATTTATAATGATGACTTTTTTCATAAAACCAAAAATTACCAGAGTTAAAGCATTTACAAAATTCCAAAAAACCTTATCGAGCGCGAAGCGCGAGATACATATATTATCCATTGCGAAGCGCGAGAACCAACAGCCGCGCGTCTTATGAAGAGAATGCTTCAATGATATTCTATTGTTTATCAATGTTATATACAAATAATAAAATGTGTTTTTAATTTTCGTAAATTACATCAAATGAATTCTATCACAATATACATTTAATGTAAATACAAAACGTATCGAACGCTTTCAGTCAATTAATAAAGATTACATTAAATTACAAATAGACATAAAGTTGCTAATTTTTTAAGTATAATATATCAAACAATGAATAATGTTGAAATTGAACTATATGCACAGAATCAATCAATGAATTAAAAAATTGTAATTATATCATTTTAAGCAATTTTAAGCTAGAAACATTAAGAATTGAATGATTAATTTTTTTAACTGAACACTTGTTCAATTAGAAGTTACATCATTTTCATTTTCAATAGTGAAATAATTTTTCAAAATTAAATCTCATTGTTAATATTCCTAGGAAGTAGTACAGGGCCACTATGGACAGACTTCCCACTCCACTTTCCTTTTTCCCCCTCGCCGCACTATGGCGCCAACCTCCTAGCCCTGGTGGTGGGACCTACCCTCACCACTATGGGACACCTGTTTGCATCCGTCTTAAGGGTGCGCAATCTGACACGCCCCTAAGAAAAGTCTCTCTCTCTCTCTTTCTATATATATATATATATAATTAAAAATTTGTCATAATGACAACCGCAGGATTTCGCCGGGAGCGGGTGCTAATCTGAAAAATTGCAACCGCTTCCAGCGAAATCGCGGTAAAACTTTAGCCATAACCACGTCTCACAACCGTGAGATAGGTGGTTACAGTCTGTAAAGTAATCAATACGACGTTCCAGCAAAAGCCTCGTGGACCCTAAGAACACGGAGCGACCCAAGGACAACCGCTTTCTGCATTTTTCCCGCAAGTGTTCTAGCATATTGCTGACACGCAGGGATGCTTTTTAGGCTATTAGCAAGTGAAAGCTTGGCACCTCCAAGAGCGCCGATG
>NC_046659.1:4873131-4886249 GCF_010883055.1 Belonocnema kinseyi | reverse complement strand
TCTCCATTATGGTTTGAAAAAATAACGTTGAGGAAACATTAAAAAAGAATCATTTTTATTACAATTACTATTGTAAAATAAAAAAATAAAGTAAATAGTCGAAATGTATGAAGGGCAGTGAAATGAAAATAAGAACATTTAAAAGAATATAAAATTTATTTATTTATACTTTGTATTGGATAAATAGGTTACATATTTCTAGAATAAAGAAAGTGTGGTCAATTCCGAAAACTAAGTTTGCGTACATGATGCAAGATCTGTACGCTTACAATATTTACCGCCACGTATGCACTGTTTCGATACTCGAAAAATATTATGTTTGAGTTTGTATTTCTTCAACAACTTTTTGTAAAACATTCGCACAAGAAAATTTTTTTTTTCTAAATTATGCGTAAAAACATTATTAAAATCAGACAGAGAATAACCATTACACATACAATGGAGAAACATAATGCAATATTGCCCACAAACATTCGAAGTCGCAGTTTGTAGTCTCTTTGTGTTCCACCTGTAGAAGGTACAATTTCCCCGTAAACGAAGAAGATGTTGAGGTATGAGAGGCGGTAACCCGTAGCTGTCAAAGTAGGTATCTCTTCCATCATCGACAACGTATAGGGCGAGCCAGTGAGTTCCAGGTTTGGATTATTCATAAAAATTAGCTACAATTGCAGATGGTCTCGTTCAACCTTTAGGAATCTAATCAGCCGGAAATACTCCGACTGTCCGAGCTTTTGGGAGTCGAAGTACTTGTAGAACTTGTAGGCTGTTCATACTTTTTAGATGATATTGGTAGGATAGTTTTTTGAATCAAGTCTACCGTATCCTTATCTGAATCTTCAGAATTTGCCGCAATGCTTGGTTCATAGGTCGTAGGGGATCTGAGCGTACTAGTACTGTACCCTTGTATTTTATTGTAGGATAATGAGAGTAGATTATCCTCTTGCTGTTTCTCTATCCAGTTCTTTAGTCTGAGTGCATTATTAAAAGCACACATAAAAATTGTTTCCTTTTTTATACCATGAATTGAAACAAAACTCGTCTATGAATGGTAATTTTTTAAACGATCGGTATTTTAGTTCCTTCAAATTTATTACTTGTCTACTTATAATTTTTTGTAGTAACTCTGCTTTTTCATGTCCTCTGGTGTACATTAGTTTGGCAGTTCGAGCAATGTCACGTAGATTGGCGTGAAGGAAATTCATTGGGACATCTCCTTCAAACCATTCAATGACGTGATGATGACAACCAATCCAGCTTTTTGTTGTTGTGATTTATTTTAAGATCACTAAATGAAAATGGTGGAGAAATAATCCAATGAGAAATACAATAACGGTCCAGAGAAATCACAGCTATTTCTTTAGGAATAAATTGACCAGCATCGTCTTTAAAGCTTTGTATGTCAATCACGTAGTCAACCATGATTTCATATATATATATATATATATATATATGTGTGTGTGTGTGTGTGTGTGTGTGTGTGTTTGTATGTAGGAAAGAAAACCAACTTTTCACGAAGGACGCATGAAGTATACTGTCTTTGAAGTACGACAAGTCATTGGCATAATTGATTTTGTCCCCACTCAAGCGCTAAAGTCGACAATAATCTGTCTGGGCGAGTCTATTTCCAGAACATTATCATATTCCGCATATACAAGACAATTAATAGTAATAGTCAATGCATCCAGGAATCGCAATTCAATTCTGAGACTATCATGTTTTACAAGATTCCAGTAAGAGTAACAGTTTGCTGAGAGATCAGGTGTTAGATCAAAAACGAACAGACAGTTTCCTGCAGGATAATTCTCTCTGCCAATATTATTTCCTTCGTTTAGAAAATGGATACCAGTTTCGCTAAATAACGCATGATAAGCTTCGACATACAACTTCTTATCCCCAAATTATGGATATTGAATGCAATATTGTCCACAAACCCAATTATTAATCTTTTTGGCATTTGACCGAGAATAGCATTATCAAGCGTTTCAGAGTGAACGCCTGAGTGCAGAGACAAAGCTTTTACCTCGACACGTGTAATAGGATACTTTGCAGTGCCATGAGATAGAACTTTTGCATGAGCTAATAGAATACCGGGACTAATTTTTGCTCTCCGCACAACTAGTGAGGCCTCCTCAATATTTGTACTACAGCCATTGGTGCTATCCATAAGACAGAATAAATCTTTTGAGCGTACTAGTCGTAGCCTCAATTCCACACCATTGATAAGAAATTTATCCTGGTTAAAAACGTCACAGTGCAGGTGTCCAATAAGATCAATAGATTTACCAGCACTTGAATATTTTTGGCGGGATTTTAATCCCTCATTAACATCGAAATCATCTATTTTTCCAGGTGTGTCATTATACCAAAAAGAGGTAGTCAGATGGTTATTTTCACCAGCAGGGCCATAGTTAAGTAGAGTTTCAATGTATGCCCGATAAGCATAAGAATTAATGGGCGGAGATACAACTTTTTGATTGAAATACCACTTGATCGAATAAAGAATGTAGTAGATTGTTTACAGGACCAACTCTATCCAAATGTTCGGCATTTGCAGCAACCCTAGATGGTGTTATTAATTTCACCCTAAGATTTAGCATTGTGTAAGCAAAATCAATGAATTCATCACCATGACCAGGGACGACAAATTGTATAGGCGAGTCAGCGGTAAGGGATAATACCGGTTTATAGTGTACCCATTGAGAGCTGTCTATCGAGGTTTGTGTAGGAGGTATCGAGAATAGATCTAACTCAGGCTTTAAGCACTCACATGAATGAAAATGTAGATTCGACAGTTTAAGAAATATATATTTTTTCAGATGCTAATTATATACAATATTAATTTCCCAATATATCATCAATAGAATGCTTCCGATTTTCATGCTTCATACACTTTTTTGTATTCTTCGTTTTTCTTTTATTCTTTGCAGCTTTCTGTCTTTTCAACGTATCACGTTTTTTTATTTTTTGGAGGTTTTCTTTTTTTTTCTTAATAATGGGGTTTCGAATCACGACCTTAAGTGCACCACCATTAGGAATCAACTGAACCATTCGCTTCTTCCCAATGTTCTTATAACCAGAACGATTCATAATATTCTCCATTTTATCAATAGCAAGCGGTTTCAAATTCTCACCAGTTTCTCTAAAGCGATTTCTAAATGAGTTTTTAAGGGGAATATTAGCATCCATATCATTCATAACATTCATGCCAGTTCTAAGAGCTTCTTTTCCGACAATTCGAACTCCTCTATTCAAGAAAGGAAGAACACGCCGAAATAGACAGCAAAGAAAGCTTCCAATACCGTGACCCTTTTGATATGGTGTGCCAATATAAATCTGGGAAATCCCTCCACCACCATCTGCTTGTAAGGCGTAATATTCGGCGTATAGGCTCATCATTTCTTTCTTTCTTATCTCTATCTAGTCAATACGTTTAAAGTGAAGTATAGTTGTCAGTGTGCCAATCTCGAATGGTCTTGGCAAACTAACGCGGTCCCTTATATCAGTTTCAATTGAAGTTTCAATTCATACAGGAAATCCTGTATGAAGACCTGGTATGTAATTGGTTGGTGAAAAATTACGGACTTGTGCTGTAGCAAAATAGTAATCTCTTGTATCTACAGAAACAGTAAGTAAGAGTGGTGCTTTTACATCACCAGTAACACGAGGTTTACAAATCTTACAGTAAACAAATAATTTATCCGGAAGACCACTAGCTAGACTAAGTGGATGTCTAGCATTATACTCATTATTTTCAATTGGAAGTAGATTATCTGGTGCAAAACCAAGAATACGTGATAATTTATCACTAAGTACCAAAAAATGTTGTTTAGTCTTCTGACATAATTTTGCACACTTCTTTTGTATGCACACGTAGCTGCTTTTGAATTCGTCATATTTAAATTGAATGTGTTGTCCTAATTCTGGAATACTGTTCAGAGTATTTAAAAGAGAATCAATATCTGCATAATGGCCAGGTTCAGAGAAATTTACAAGAGGTTTTTTCCACATAAGAGGTTCTGCTTCATCTTCTAACTTTGCTCTCATATTTTCATCATTTATTTTATCTTCTGCAACAAGTACTTTATATTTGTGAAGAAGGTCAATACCATTCTCAAAGCTTTTTATATTTTTGATATTACCATCAAATTGTGGGAAAGTATGTCCGTCAGTCCCAGCATTCATAAGGGTAATGCGGTTTCCAATTGAGTCATCATGTTTCACATGAAGAAATGTACGAGGAAGTTGTATTTCTGAGAGAGCTACTACCCATTGCCTTTGCAACCGAATCTCATATGGCAATTGTGTTATCAAATTGGAAGTACTATTCTCGGAAAAATATTCTCGGGAAAATATTCCATACTACTATTGCTTAGTGAAATAAGGTAAAATTGATCAGAATTCAGTTTTACAATGATTTTAAATTTGAAGCTGGAATCCAGGAATTAAATTTATCCGGATAGCCTATCCACTTAACAAAAAATTGCTTTTTGTTTCCGTTGCCTTTAATTTTCAGTATTTTTTCAATCTTAAATTCCTCCTCTGGTATGTCTTTATTTTTTACGCCGGTCAATTCTTGTTCGCAAAAAAGTCCATCAATTTCTTTTCCTACTAAATCTTTCAACTCATAAACAAAAGGTTTTTGTAATCGATTTAGAACTCTGCTTATTAAGAATATTTCTTCCCTCCAGCCTGATTCGTAACCTTTCCCAAAGACGCCCTTCTCTCGACTGATTCTAACTTGGTCATCGACTCTGTACTTAGGCTTTTTTGTAGACCTCTTTTCCTTACTGAATCGCGATTAAATATTTTCCCATACTTCGGATGCATTGCATATGCTAACTTCAGCTGGTTTCATTTTAATACTACTGTACCTGACATTATTGTAAGCATCTACAATTTGTTGGAAGATATCAATATAGCGTCGATTATTTTGATGCGTAAAGAAACGCCACATACATTCTTTGAGAGTTCGATTAAAGCGTTCTACTATGGCTGCTTTAACATTAGAGTCCCGTGTTACTCGAAATTTTATTCCATTATCTGTCAAAATGTTGTTGAAAAGTTGCACCTTCAAATTCCTTCCCTTTATCTGTTTGTGAACAGATAGGTACACGATTGTTACCTTTCTGAAGAACACGCTCGAAACCCTGTCTTACTTCTAAAGCAGATTTATCTCGAAGAGGCTCAACCCAGGCAAATTTACTTAAAACATCAATTACCACTCGTAGATTGGTGAATTGTATGAATTTAAATAATTTTAACTCTAGAGAGGCAGAGTTGAATTGGTGAGAATTAAAATTTCAGAATTTACATTCCGCATGAAGGAATTAAAACAACTAATTACACATATTTTGTAAACTTATTAGAAGGAATTAAATAAAATCAAAATATGACCACTTCTGAGGAATAAAAAATATCTCTGTGAGGTGCGTTACCTGTACAATTAGAAGGAATTAAATAGATTGAAAACACGTTCTCTTTGGGAGAATAGAAAAATGTGTGGCGGTCGCTATGGAAATAGAAGTGAATAAATTTAGGAGGTATCTTATTCTTATTGTGACATTTTTGGCAGATGGAAAAATCGAGCATTCAAAATAATAGAATAATCTTCACTTTTGCGCTGAAATCTGAAAATATTAACTTTTCTCTATTCTACGCTTATTACCGGGTACTGTGTTATTTGAAGACTCTTTTATTAAATCTTCGATAATTATGAGTTCAACTCTAGGGTCGTTGAAATAGTCAGAAGATTGAGGTAAACCTTCACGAAATTCTATTGTTTTTCCATATTCCTTGTAAGCTGTTTGCCACTCGGAATAGTAAAAAATTATACGTTCAATAGGTGTATCACACACACTGTCAACATGACGGAGAAACTTTTTGTACAAAAAGTTTTACCACATCCTGTTGGCCCACATACCAACGATGTAAATGGATGCTTCCAGCGTGCTCTCCATCACGTAGATAAATAAGCTTATTATAAAGTGTACCTTCCAGCACGCCCAGAGATGAGCTTAAAAGGGCGTGCGAGTCCTCCGGCCGCGCCGCGTTGGACCACTGCCTCAACCCCCTAGTTTTTCAGCTATATTCTGGTTGCCTGTTTTGGGTTAGAAAAATCAGGTATATAATTATATTATTCTAAATTATTTTTGCTTTTGATTGAATTCAATAATAGGAATGGATTTTTCATGCATTTTGCGTTGATAAATAAACTTTGCAGACAATTTTTTTGTTTGAAAAGTAGATTTCATTTGATTAAATTCCTTTTTAAATATATGCTGAACAATTTGAAAATTTGAAATTAATATATTTAAATTTCATTTTTAATTCTAATTTTCAAGTAAATTCACACTTATATCGGACAATTGAAGAATGTAGGGCTCAGCTCCTCCATGAAAATAGTCACTAAAGTCAGTAAGTGATGGTAAATTGGGTTGATGCTTCTGACTGCACGGATCGAAAAAAGTATTCTCGTCATCATCACCAAACAGTCCAAGTTGCTCAACTGAAAAAAAAAATATCAGTATTAGCAAGGTGAAGAATTTTTTGTTCAATAAAAGGCAAAAAGAAGTAAACATACAATTATTTTATTTTTGAAATGCAAAAGCCATTGTGTCTGTATGTAGGAATGAGAGGGTGATTCTTCAAATTTTTATAATTCGATTTATATGGTTAAAAAAGAAATGAATTATTTGACTTATGAAATGTATCCAAATAGTAGAGAGTCATATCCTTCAACTAATCATCTTTTAGTGTACACCGGACGACATATTTTTTCCTCTTGTTTCGTAACTACCTGGTGATAAGGTGTTCTACGGATACTACCCAGGAAACAAGAAACGATTGGCCGCGTTTCAATCGTATTTCAAGTCGTATGAAATGTGTATCTTAAACACGAATGGCAGATTGCTGACGATAGGTCAGAGGTATCACTGAATCAGAGAAGTGATTATTTTACGATTCAGCTAAAAACATTTTGTTATCGATTAAAAAACGACAGTTAATCGTAACAATACTATTAGGATCCGCTGCGCTTCAATACGCCATCTATTTTTTCAATGACGCCTAAATGTGAACTCGCGAAACCAGATATGATTTTGAAGATGCATTTTCATTTGAGCTTAACAACCATTTTTAAATTATTTTGCATAGTTTAAACTACTAAGCTGATGAAAACAATTAAGAGTTATTGGAAACTAAGTGTTACATATGTATAATTTTCATCGTGTACAACGAAAAAACACGATTTATGTTAAAACTGTTTTTGTCAAAAAAAAAAATGGTTTTAGAATATTATATATGTTTAAACAAATTATAAGCTTCAATTAACTTACCTTGACATAAAAGTGAACTTGAAATAAATTTTGATTCATTTCAACATGAAATATTTACTATCTAAATAATTATAACCTAAAGGTTAGGTTAGAATTTATATTTCATTTCTGATCATCTATAATTGACGTTTTTTGCATATTTTGAACCAAATATTTTGCTATATGCATTAACTAAAGTTCATTTTAGCTTATGCTGTGTTAAAACTTATATGATATAGTGAAATAATTCTTTTCTTGACAAAAACAGTTTTAACAAGAAATGTGTTTTTTTTCACTGAATACGATTAAAATTCTACATTAAATTTCTAAATTAGTAAAAACCGTGTTAAAATTGGTTTTAATGCAACTTATAAATAATAGTTTTAATAGTTTAATAGTTTTAATAGTTTTAATTATAAACTTATAAATAATAGTGCTACCTGGTTTCATAAGTTCACGACAGTAGACAGTCGCCAACTTATCTGCCAACTTCCCATTCACTACAATTAAATAATGAAGAGCGTAGTCTGCATTATACAATTCATCGGACTTCATTAAACATCAATAGCATGATGCAGATTCGTTTCTGTAAAAAGAAACCTGCACTTCTCCATTCAGTTTAACATCACTTCAAATTCCATTTCATTGATAACTTGAAACAATTCATGCGTTTCTTTTGTCAATCGTAAATCACGTATTGAACTTTATTGAGTTTTTTTTAGGGTTCGTTCTCCTATTCATAATATCTTAAAACTAGAGAACGAGTACATCTCCGAATGTGGCTTGACAGATTTAATTAAGTCTAAATAGCTGACCAATTCAAAGAGTCCCAAAACAATTGAAATGCAACTTTGTCAATCTGAAATTTTAAGATACACATTTCAAAGCGCTCCAGTTCAATCGTCTTTTTTCCTGGGTACTAAAGTTTAATCTAATTCGTTGTGTCTTTCTAATAACCAGATCACAGATTGAGTCCAAGTTTATTATTTCGGAATTTTCATAGTTTAAATTAAAACCTTTTACTTTACAAACATTATGGTTTTTACCATCAGGTGATCGCACCTTATATGCATAGAATTTGGGACCACCTAAGACAAATTTTTCTATGAAACTAACAGAGCCATAAACTTCGAGATCATCCGTTCAATCACCTAAAAGACAAGCTGTATCTGAATAATACTCTTTTGGCTTAAAAGTGCTGGCAAAAATAAGTGAATCCGTTTCAAAATAAAGGAAACGACGATCTTGTTACTTTAAGTAAGTAAACAAATTCAAGCGTGTCGGGGCTGTTGTGTAAGCTGATATAACCACATTGGTAATAGGCGATCCCAGGCGGACCAATGGAACCGAATGGAGCCTCTACAAAGTACCCGTGAAGACCCCATTGGATCCCCATTCGATTCCTTTTTAAAAAACTAAAAGAACACAGCAAAATAAACTTTTAAATTGTTGAAATTCAGATTCTTCGTTAAAATTTGCATTAGAAACTCACAGAGTAATCGCAATACTTTTTCTTGCAGCGTTAAAAACTTTAAGAATTAAAATACCTGTCATTTACAGGGGCCTAAGGCGAATTCAAGTGCATCTTCTTTTTGTAGCAGTTAATAAGCGTTCCGTCGGTAACTTTAAGAATTCTGTCTGGGTGCTAGCGCCATGTAGTGGAAATCTCAGGCAACAACGCTACGATGCAAGTGAGAGAGAATTTTATTTTTAAACTTTGCGCGTAACATACGAATTGAGCTATTATGGATGCGCTTGAAGTCACTTTCATCAGAAGTTAATGACATTTTTTTAAATTTTTAACGCTGCAAAAAAAAGTATTGCGATTACTCCGTGAGTTTCTAATGGAAAATTTAACGTAGAATACAAACTTCAACAATTTAAAAGTTGATCTTGCTGTTTTTATTTAGTTTTTTAAAAATGAACCGAATAACGACCCAATGGGGTCTTTATGGGTACTTTATAGAGGCTCCATTCGGTTCCTTCGGTCCACCAAGGATGGAGTTACAGCTTCACATTTCTACAACCATGAGGCATAAATACTGTTATCGTCTACGTGCAAGACACTGTTGAGAATTTTATCCGGACTGTGAACAACTTTCAATAATTCTTGTTGGCTATGAATGATCTCAGTCTTTGGCATATTTTCTCAATGACCAAATTTCCCCCAAAATGAATTGAAGCAAAGTTTCGCCAACGAGCGCATGCCAGGAATCTTTTTAATATTTTCCGGGTCTAGGGCTATATCTCCATGAAATGCATCTCGAGGATTCAAGGCAACAGTCATCAAAAGTGGGTGGTCTTTTAAGAAACTGCGTAAATTATCATTTGGAGCTTTTTCCATATCAAAAGAACACTCCCACTTTTCGACTACCTCATATCCTAATGGGCGAAGTCGATCCCTCTGGCAATTTGAATTCTCGTGCTCTGCCTGCATGAGTAATTTCAATGTCCAAATCACGTTCCAAGGCTAATAACTATTCGATGGCTGTTATCGACTCTCTATCAGCTTGTCTATAACCACCGTTTTGTATGACACCTATTTAATCAGCTGTCAAATCATTTTTTCCAAAAACTTTTGAGCAAGCTGATGCAATTGTTATGCCCTCAATAAATGGATCTACATTGACAACTTTCAGAAATAATGCTCTAAAAGCCAAGCACGCTGTACGAAGAATGTCCACATCATTTATACAATATGATCTCCATTCTTCTTTGAAATTAAAATTGTATTCTGATGTAACACATTCTTCGTACCACTTGTGAAATGACTGCCGAGCCTCACGAGACATTGTATCCGGTTAAAAATATTTGGCATCAGGCATTTTCCGAATCTACTCTTGATTTTCGGGAGTATTAAATAAATGGGGAAATGTACCCTTATTTGCCTCTTCAAAACCAAAAGCTTCAGGCAATTGGCTTAATGGCATGTAAAGGTAATTCAAGCTGTCAATAAAACGGGTTTGATTTACCTTCATCAAAAGGATACTAGTCCCATTTAAAATAATTTTAGGTGGATTTCTAAGCCCTTTTTCTTTTCAATTAAATGATTCAAAATAAATTGAGCATCAAACCGTTTAGCATTATGTGCTATACAAACGGTTTCGGTGAAATGACATATTTTTCGCGTGGCAAGTTTTGTAAACTCGGAAACCGGATCTTCACTAAAAACATACTGTCTGATACCACAATATTTACAATCGTACATTTGGGCCAGTATCATCCATACACTCATCACATACCTGTGGTGCTACACACAAATTTGGTACGTGCATTTTCGTGGATTCCTGACCAACAACCGATTCACTCTGTTGAGTTTCAAAGACGTAAAAAATATATGCGACTTTTTTATCACAACGTGGATTCCCAGCTGGTGTTATGTAGCACAAATGATTGTCTGGACGAACTTTTCTGCACGTAACACAATTTGAACATCCACATTTATGATCTTTTACATCTAAATGGTTAATTAATTTTGAACAATTACCACAAACTTTAAATACTGAGGAAATACGTTTTTCCTTGCTGTATGAATCAGGATGTAAATGGTTTCTCATACATGAGGCCCCATAAAGAACCTAAGGCATGAATCGCATTTTATTTCCTTTTCGGTATCCCCAAATACAATCCTACCTTCCTGATTATAGAGTGGTGATATGTGGCAAGCATTACATTTTTCTAAGCATAAATTACTCTCAGGATTTTTATAAGCCTTGTTACAAGGTGCACAAAAATTTCCACCGCCACCAGCCCCTATCAATGATAAAATCGGTGAAAAATGGTATTTGGGAGCACCTTCATAGGGCAAGTAAATGTTTTGCTTAACTGTATCCCCTTTATTTGTAATATCAGAAGTTCCGTCATAAAAAGCTTCCGTCTTTCCTAAACCAAAGCTATCAACATGATACACGGTTATTGCTATCGGAGATTTTGACACGAATTTTTGATACTGAGCAAGTTCTGGAATGCCACATCCATTCTGAGGTATAATTACACCTGCGTCTATCGTTAACCTATTAACAGCAGTGCATTGGTGCACACCACCTCTCTCACTTTTTGGACGCCAGTCATTTTGTAATTTAGTGTTATATTTATTGGCCAACAATTTCCTTTTGGATATTGCAGCTACAAGAGACTCTGGTAAACAAGTACTTTCTTTAGTCTCTATTGTCAATACGGAATGTTTAAAAATGTCAAATTGCAATTTAACACGACATTTAGCAACTGGTATCTGAACACGTGTCATTTCAAAATGGAAAGTATCATCGATTTCAAAACCTGTGGCACTTTGTACAACTATTGCTACAAGGATCCACAGGTCTTCAAAAGACAAGTCTTTCAATGGAATGAAAGCGTTCCACGCTACACCTTTTCCAAATCCGGCAGACCAAAATACCAACCCTACTACATCGGTTGGATCGCACCAATTAATCAAATATTCAAATAATTCGCGAAATACCGATTCGAGCCATTCCACAGGTTTATTTTTGCCAGGTGGAAAAATTTTACATTTTAATTTTAAACCATATAAACCGAATTTTTTAACATATTCGGCACTTTCACTGATTTCCTACCTTGTGCATCGTCCAGGCTGTATGTTGCCGTAACGTCTGGATCTGTGGAATGTCCTGCAACCTGAGACGTACCAATATTCATAGGGGAAGGTGGGGCGAGACGGTGCACGAAATCCTTGACGCTAATTAGGCTGTAGCCTGTAAAAACTTGTAGAAACAATTATTAGTTAAAATTTTCTCCAATTTATCATTTACAAATTGCACGTATGTTTTTGTAAATGGAGTGAACTAATTTTTCAGAAATTAAGTATCAAGCATTGTATGTTAGGTGGGGCGCTATGGAACACGCGGCGCGTTAAACAGAACGCATGGTTGGAGGGTATGGAACAATTGGAATATCAATTTTAATTTGTAAATAATTTCGAAAAATTAATAAAAAGTAAGCAACAAATGAAAAATTATGCCATGGAACATCACTTCGAAGAGATATAATTTTAAAATACGTACTTTAGCCCGAACATAACATAAAGCATTAAAGCAGAGGAAAGATGGAAGACGTTAAAGGAATTTAAAATAATAAAAATTAATCTGAAAATAAAATTTAAAGAAAAATATCCATATTATCTGAAAGTTGCGTAGATAAAAGGATGAAACCACTAAATTTAAATACACATATTTAGCAATTTTGCGACAAAATGTTGATGCCGCAGCTTCATATTTACTTTCAGCTTAGCGGTAATTTAACTCACCGTTTCTTATGTTTTCGAATGCTCTTTCCAAACTTTCCTCAGACCAGTTTTTTCTACAAGTCTTCCTTACGTAATTTCGCATTTTAATAACTTATATCACGTACTTTATCACTTTTTTCTTCTGGAAAATATCTCGCAACTAACCCGAACGGCGACCGGCTACACTGTCAGTGACTGCGACAGGATAAATTCGCGGAAGTTCCGGTGTTCCATTCCTCCCCATTCAGCTTGTTGCATCCCGCCCCCAATGACAATTTTATTTCAAATCCGTTATTTTCTTTACTAAATAATTTATTATTAAATTAAATGCCTAGAAAAGTAAATCTAAACTTCATTTTTTGAAACTCATGTAAGGGAAAAGGGAATAAGAACATTATTAGTACTGTCAACGGTTCAGCATCCTGGGAAGATTCATACAGGCCAGGCTCTTGCTGTCCAGTACCGCCTTGGACCTTCACGATATCCTGGATGGTATTTTGACAATCTGTACAAATTAAACAATGAAATTATTATCTGAAAAAAATATATTAAAATTCTTTTCA
>NC_046659.1:4871844-4873031 GCF_010883055.1 Belonocnema kinseyi | reverse complement strand
TCTCACGACCGTGAGATAGGTGGTTACAGTCTGTAAAGGAATCAATACGACGATCCAGCAAAAGCCTCGTGCACCCTAAGAACACGGAGCGACCCAAGGACACCCGCCATCTGCATTTTTCCCGCACGTGTTCTAGCATATTGTAAACACGCAGGGATGCTTTTTAGGCCATTAGCAAGTGAAAGCTTGGCACCTCCAAGAGCGCCGATGATAAGAACAATCAATTTAACAGAATATTCCGGGTACAAATGTTGCAACTCCCTTATAAGGTATCGCTACCTCTCTTTCTTTTCATTCTCCTTGGTTATGATGTTTTTGTCAGCTGGTGCCGAAAATTCGATAACGAACATGGTTCGCTTCTCGAAGTCAAGAAGAACCATGTCAGGCCTCGAGTGAGCAACAGAAACAATTGTCGAGGATATAAAGTTCCAGTATTTGCGGCACTTCCCATTCTCGACGATTTGAATCAATTTCCCTAGGAGCATTTAGAGGAGCGATATTAAGTTAATGCCGTAGGAGTGACAGAGATGGTAATAAAGCACTCTTAGTACCGCATTGTGCCTTTGAATGTAGGTCGTTCCCGCGTGAGTTGGACAACTAGATAGTATGTGAGTCAAATTCTCGGGGTGTGCATGGCACGCCCTGCAGCTATCATCGGGAATGTCTTGGCTGAAAATGTGGCGATAATATGTTAAGGTTGAAATAACACCGTCTTGGCATGCAAAAATGAAACCCTCCGTACCAGACTTCAATCCGGGCGATTTCAGGAAAGCAAACGTTAGCTCACAAGACATTGACTGATCCTTCACATTTCTGTGGTAGATACCGTACATCCTCTTATCAAGGAGCTGTTCACGAAAGTTTTTCTCTTGTGCTTTCTTAATCAGGGCTTTCAGAAGTGAATACTCGAGATAGATAAGATTTGATGCATTTTGCTCCCCCTAATACTGAAGTCAAGTCCGAGTGCTTCAGCAGCCTCCTCCGTTGTTTTGTACAGAAACGCTCCTTTGCCCACTTCTTCGTGATTCCTAACCATTTTAAGAAGAGGATCTCTTCCATTTGCAACTCTATGTGCTGTACCTAGGATAATCCTGTTGTGAAGACATTCAAGACTCAATATTCCGCGACCCCCTTGACGGCGTGAGATGTACAGTCGCGGAATGGAAGACTTAAGATGCATGCTTTTG
>NC_046659.1:4870162-4871744 GCF_010883055.1 Belonocnema kinseyi | reverse complement strand
ACATCCGGCTACGCCTTTCTTTGAGCCTCGTTGTTCATACATTTCTTGCCACACAGGTTCAATTGCCCGAACAATCCTATCATATAGGATAGCTGTGAATATACTTTAAAGCGTGTTCAGACAAGTTATTGGCCTGTAATTCTTCGGGTCAGCTAAGTTGCCTATTTTCGGCAGAAGTATTGTGCGCCCTTCCACCAACCACTCTGGAGTTGGCTCTTCCAACTTTAAATATGAAGTGAAAATACGGGCCAAATGCTGATGGATTGAAGAAAACTTCTTCCACCAGAAGGTTTTGATACAATCTGGTCCCGGTGAGGAATAGTTCTTCATCCCTCTTAATACTTTTTTCACCTCCTCGGTAGGGATGGGTGGGCATTCTTTATCAGGTGTTATGACGGCAACACATAACTCCTTGAAGCTCTTTATATTTTCTGAGTCTTCGTCCACTCAATGCTGAACTTCGTAGACTTCTCTCCAAAATACTTCGACTTCCTCTGGTTTGGGTGGGTGTACGACAGTAACTGGAGGGTCTTGGAAGAGTCGAGATTTTTTCTGACCCACCTCTCCCTTCGCTCTAGACTTCTCTTAGCGTCAGATAGTATCCGTATTCTCTCAACAATACTGTCTTGCCCAGCCTATCTTTATGGCAAGTTGATGCATTCGTCTTTTGGTCTTATGATCAGCCGTTGGTTTTGTTTTACGGTTCGCATCGGCCAAAGCTCTCGCTGCATTATACACACAATAATTGATGGCCCAGAGGTCGGATTCTCCGGAAAAATGTCCACGAAGCTCGTCATCCATTTCAGCCAAATCTTTAGGCTTGAGAGAAACCTTGGTGTTGATGTTTCTCGTGGTCGTAAAGCATCGCTCTTCATCTATTGGATGTCTGCCCGCGGTTGGTCTTAGTGTCGCCTCTCTTTCTCTGTTGCCGGCTTGTTCTAGCTGTGGTAGAGTAGGCGTTCCGCTTACATAGCCCCTTTTACGGAGTAGTTCAGCATGGTTTCGCAGACGTTGCTGCGAAAAGTGCGATAGCTCCGGGTGTTTCTCGCAACACAGAGCATGCAGCCGTGCCATGTAACCCCGTTCAGGGGCCACACTCGCATCGTAGCACTCTAGCAAGTCGTGATTCAGTCGCTCCGTCCACCCGAAGGTTGCGAGATCCCGCCGATCCATCTCATTGAATCCATTTTCATTGGCTCCCCCAGCTCTAGATTGGTCGGCATTGTTGGCCGACCCATTGTCGGGAGCCCTGCGCGTTCTTTCGTTTTGAACCGCACTTACTACAACTATGTTTGGTGCTGTCATTGTTGTTCCCACGAGAAGCTAAGGAAAGGGGTTCGTCCATCCTTGTAGAGCCCCGCATGCAAGGATAAGGCTGCGTACTCTGAGAGGTCGCCCGATATTCCAGAGTCACCGTTCTAGACACCTCACCCAGGTGCGATTCAGCTTTCGGCACGGTTTTCACACCTCCGCTTGGGGCTTAATTCCTTCGGGACCACCCCTGGACAATTGTCCGCGACTACCTATTTATATTTGTAACCATATTCAGCAGAAACCCTTGGTACAGAGACCCTCTATCCGC
>NC_046659.1:4863998-4870062 GCF_010883055.1 Belonocnema kinseyi | reverse complement strand
TTTCTCTTCTTTTTTCTTTCCTGGACCAGCTTCTGTTGTTCCTCCTGCTTCTTCCCAACATTGACTTTGGATCGTTCTTCATCATTTCGCAGACTCTCCTCGATCTGCTTCATTCTTATCCTTTTTTCTGTTATCTTCGTTTTTAACAATTTCTCCTCTGAGTGTTTACTCTTAATTAACATTTTTATTGTCTCATCAGCTTCCAACTTAGATTGTTGTAGTTGTTGTTCGTTTTGATATTTTAGTTGCTGCTGTTGTTGTAGTTGTTCTTGGTGTTGAACTTGTTGTTGTTGGGGATTCTGCATCGTCACTTTCCAGATTTATTTCCAGAATTGGAAGTTTTGTACTGTTACTAGTTGAGGCCTTGGGTGTTTTAATTCGTGGATCACGTTCCACTACACCTGCTTCCACCTCATCGTCAATAACATTGACTGTCTGTGTTAATAAATTTTCCGATTTTTCCTTGTCCGGCTGGCCTTTTCATTTCTGGCTGTTTTTTGAATGGCATCTCCTTGTAGCCTTTTTAGAGTAGGATATATCACCAATTGACCGTTTACTGTTTTTCTCGATCCCCGTGTAGTTTTCGAGGATCGACGGAGTTTTATTGTCGATGCATGATTCTGTAAAAAAAATTTGTTTAATTATTATTTGAAAATTATAAAAATCAATAAATTTTCAATTTTAAAAGAGATTTTAATTTTTTTTAATAAATATAAAAAAGTGGAAAAATAAATAAAATTTTAATGTTTTACTATCCTACTGTTTCCTTTCCACTTTCTATTGAGATGTCCAATGAATACCTTATTTTGATTGCTGCTAAGAGACACCGGACAAGTACCTCCTTGTTCTTTGTCTCCACTGCCTCATTTATGAGTTCTACTAGGGCAGCAGAAGAAGTGCATTCAGCAAGGTATGCCTCCAAACCAGCCATTGCAGCTAGGTGTACACTTATCGCATCAAATGTAATTCTGGCATTGTTTAACGCACTGTCACACATTTTTGAAAATTATGATTCGAGTTTTGAATCAAAAGCACTTCACTCACTTTTTTATTTAACACTTTTAGTCCAATTTTGAATTTGGGACACTTCACTCACTTTTTCTCTCAATTAACTTTGAACTTGGGAATTAAAGATTGACTATATAAACACGCTCGGTAATCTAGGGGACAGTGTTGCATAACCAAAGGCAAGGTCTAGATTGATTTTTGGGAAACTGTGACTTTCTTGCAAGGAAAATGGGTTCATCTCCTCTCCTTTGTCTATGGTCATACCCCCAGCACTCTTGAAAGGATCCTTAAAAAATGAATTAATAGACGTTCTCACAAACCCATACAACTTTCCAGTACATGTATTATATTTGAAAACCAAAACATTTATTTATCATATATAAAAATATTTTCATTGATATACTTTTACAAAAAATTTTATAAAATAATTATTACATCATTTAAATGTTTAAACCATTCTTCCTTACCTTTTATATCATAATTTTGAAGTTTTTGATTAGTTGTTAGCGAACTTGTCTTAATTAGTATAAATACTAACCTAAATACTTACCCATTACTGATAATTAGTAAAAAGAAGATAATACTGAAGTGAATTAGTAAACGATCGTTACTAATCTTTACTAAAAGTATATTTAAAGATATTTTACAACGTGCTCCTTTGATATTTGCCGGCAGGGGGCGTCATATTTCATATAATGTTAAACAATTTCTGGGGTTAACAAAATTCTATTCTGATGACGTCAACATAATTCCAGGAATCCTTATCTATGTGAAATGAATAAATTAAACGTTCTGCTTTGTTATTTGCCGACAGAGGTGTCTTTAGGACGTCCTAAAGACGTTCTATATATGGTCTAAAGTTGTCCCAAAGATATCCGCAGAACTAGTCCTAAATCAACCCCAAAAAGACCTATAAGAGACATGATTATTTTTTCACGCTAAAAAGTGAAAGACCTCCCTGTGGGTACCAGGACATCAAAAGGACGTCCTAAAAATATCTTTATATGTCCTACGACATTGTGAGTATAATGTGAGCCTTTAAGAGTATGAAATTCAATGTCGAAGCAGAATAATATTGTAGGGCTTTAAAAAAGCAACATTTTTTTCTACCGACTATTTTCATATCGTGCGTTGCTTGGCTTAAAATGTTAATTATCGTTTGTTTTTGAGGGGTTTGAAAATGCTATAACTTTAATAATTTTGCTTTTATCTAAAAAAGTCGTTGAGATCAATTGTTCGTGTTTCTGAGCACTATGGAAAACTATACATAGAAATTTCAAAAGTTGTTATGCTAAAAAAAAGCTGTTATGGTAACATTATAAGGCTCCCCGAAAGAAACATTTATTTACTCCTGACTTTTTTCATGTCATGCGTTGTTTGGCTTAAAATGTTAATTTTCGTTTGTTTTCAAGGACATTGAAAATGCTATAACTCTGACAATTTTGATTTTATTGCAAAAATTCATGTGAATAAATTGTTCTAATTTCAAAATACTATGGGCAATCGTAAATAGAATTTCCAAATCTGGAAATAACATGCTTTCGAAAATTTTGAAAATGTGCTCAGTCATTGAGTTTTTATACAAAACGGCTGTTTAACGAACTCGTTCTTTCTTTTTGAGTCCTGAAAAGGTGTGCCGAAGCACTCAATACTACAGACAGGCAAACAGAGAGAGACCTTCATAAAAATAGTTTTCTCTGACTCAGGGAGTCTCAAAACGGGGAGATTTGATAAAAACCGACCATGTCAGATTTTACACAAAACCAATACAATAATCTTGTCATCCCCATTTTAAGTTCCTTTAGGCATACCGTGATCCTTTATAATATTCTAAGGACGTCCGTGGATTATCCTCCGGATATCCTTGATAACATCCTGAGGACGTCCGTAGGTTTTCCTTAGGTCGCCCTTGATAACATCCTAAGCACGTCCTGAGGACAACCTGCGGATGTCCTCAGGTTGTTATCATGGACGTCCTGGGGACAACCTACGGACGTCCTCAGGATGTTATCAAGGATGTCCTGAGGACAACCTCCGGACGTCCTCAGAATGTTATAAAGAATCACGGTGTGCCTAAAAGAACATTAAATGGGGTTGACAAGATTATTGTATTGGTTTTGTGCAAAATCGGACACGGTCGGTTTTCATCAAATCTCCACGTTTTGAGACTCCTTCAGTCAGAAAAAAATATTTTTATGAAGGTGCCTGTGCAGAATATATAAATATATCATATATTAGGATATATGAATATCTTTACAGAAAATTACTGAATTTTAAAAAAGTGGTCTTAAAAATGTTCAAAATACGCTCACTTTTTGAATTTGTACCCAAAATGGCTGTCTAACGAACTTCCCCTTCATTTTGAGATAGTAAAAGAATTTGCCAGAGGAAATCCAATCAGTTGATTCTTTCGAAAGTTATCGTGCTAACAAAAAAAACCATCCACGGACAGGCAGACACATTCGTAAAAACCTGTTTTTCGGATTCAGGGGGTCTAAAACGCAGACATTTGACAAAAACAGTAATGGCGAGAACGCAGTGATGGCGAATGTACGGCCTGGCTGCAACTGGCAACACTGACGAAAAGCAGTGATCCCAAATCTGAAACGAGACGTGGTCCAATACTATCACAGGTATATTTCCGTGTAAATATACTAGGAGACGATGTAAATGACTGGGTTGCGCGCCCAACCCATTTCTCCTCTTCTGAATTTGAAAACTCGAAGATGCACGATTGCCGGTCGGAAAACTTCGGAGGTTCAATTTATATCTCTGTATGCTTTGAAATAAAATGAAGAGATTGAGATTTTAATATTTCCAGATTTCGATGCTGGCGATTCTCATTATTTGAATTCTTCGCGCGCCTCTTTATATGCGTATATTTTGAGGTTACGTTATTTCAAGTATAAAATATAAATTATATCAATACTAATACTATTATATATGTATAAATATATACGTATATTATTGATGATAATATTATACTATACTATTCTAGGATTGATTAAAAATTAATCGTTTTTATCTGGAAATTGAACTATTCCATTTTTGGTTGAAACATTAGCCTGTACGTTGTATTATACTGTAAAAAATACGTTTTAAAATTGCGCTTCAAAGTGTGAATTTAGACATATAAAATGTCACTTTAAATGCATTAAAATTACAGGTTAGAAAGCAAATTTTCACATGTTGTACAGAATGACGTCTCTTACAGGTTTAATTCTATGAATTTACATGAATTGATACGCCGTGTTCAAAATCGTCGGTATAATATTCCACATTTGTGTAATTTTCGCAATAGAGCTTTTTTTCTCTCTTTTGTTCGTGTGTTATGAGCGAACGTACATTTAGTTTGCAAACTTTGTTGCTCACTTTCAGGGGAAGCATAAATGCTAGTGACAGTTTTTAAATTATAAATTTTATGCCATATAAACTTGCGTAATCATACATATATTCTTAACATGATCTTAATGATTTAAGTATTTGAGGTTAGGTTGATATTTTGGAGAAATTTTCCACTTTCCGTTGTTTTATTTAACGTCACAAATTAAATTTCAGTTCAGTTGCGAATTTTACACTTTTGTTCAATTTTTTACATTTCTATACTAATTTCACGCTGCTGCGCGTTTGTTTTTTAATTTCTAATACATTAAATTAAATTAAAAACATTTGATTTTAAAATTATTTCAATTAAAAAAAAACATAATCGAAAACAAATAAATTAATTTTCTGTCAAATAATTGGTGTTTTAACTAATACAATGTACAGGATCAAGTTTCAACCAAAAATGGAATAGTTCAATTTCCAGATAAAAACTGTGATAGAAAATTGAATTGAAAAAGAAAAAAAAACAACTAATTTTTTGAAAAGTTGTTAAATTTCCAAGGGAAAGGTGAATTTTTGACCAAAAAGATTAATGCCCTAAAAAAACGATTTTCCAACTTAACCAATATGTACGATTAATTTTTAATTAATCCTCAAATAGTTACATTTTCAGATAAAGATAAATAATTTTTAACAGAATAAATTAATTTTCAACATAGTTGTTAAATTGTCAACCAATCAGATGAATTTTCGACCAAGAAAATTAATGATCTACAAGAAAAGACAAATTTTAAACAAAATACTTGAATTTTCAAAGAAATTATTTAATTTTAAAGTCAAAAGGACGAATTATCTACAAAAAGTTGAATTTTTTAAGCGAAAAATATGAGATTTCAATCAAAGAGTTAAACTTTCAACCAAATAGTTAAATTTTCAACCATAATTAAAAAACCTTGTTGAAAAAAAACTTATTTTATTTATAAAGTAGTTCAACTCTTAGTGAAATAATCGACTTTTAAACCCAAGAAGATGTACAGTTGATATTTCAACCAAACAATTACATTTTTGACCAAAAATAATATATTTTCAACCAAAAAGATTAAATTTCTGCCAAACAAAGTCAATTTCTAACAAAATACATGAACTTTCAACGAAATTGTTTAATTTAAAAGTCAAAAAGAGAATTATCTACAAAACAGCTGAATTTTTAACCCAATTAAAAGCAAATAGTTGAATTTTCAACTATAATTATGAATCCTTAATAAGAAAAACATTAATTTTTTTACTGGGTAGTTCAACTTTAAGTGAATAATCGAATTTTCCACCCAAAAATTATGATTTTAATTTTTAACAATATAGTTGCGTTTACAATAAAACGACTTTGCAAACAAAAAATATTTACAGTTGATAATTCAACCAAAAAATGTAATTTTTAATCATAAAGTATAAATTTTCCATAAAACAATATGATTTATACAAAGAAAGAAGATTTTTTAACAAAATACATGATTTTTTAACCAAAAATGGTATAGATTAATTGTCAGTTTCAAAAATGTATTTTTAACTAAAGAGATCAACCTTCAAATAAAAAAATAAAAATTTAAACAAAGTAGTTGAACTTTTGATATAGAAGAGGACTTTTTTTACAAAATAGTTACATTTTTAACAAAATAATTAATTTTTCAATCAAATAATTGAGTTTTTATCCAAACGAGATGAATTCCAAAATCGC
>NC_046659.1:4862816-4863898 GCF_010883055.1 Belonocnema kinseyi | reverse complement strand
ATTTTATACTTGAAATAACGTAACCTCAAAATATACGCATATAAAGAGGCGCGCGAAGAATTCAAATCATGAGAATCGCCAGCATCGAAATCTGGAAATATTGAAATCTCAATCTCTTCATTTTATTTCAAAGCAGACAGAGATATAAATAGAACTGCCGAAGTGTTCCGACCGGCAATCGTGCACCTTCGAGTTTTCAAATTCAGAATAGGATAAATAGGTTGCGCGCGCAACCCAGTCATTTACATCGTCTCCAACTAAATTCACACGGATATAGACCTGTCATAGAATTGGTCCACGTCTCGTTTCAGATCTGGGATCACTGACGAAAAGTCGTTGTGCGACTAGGATGAGATGCGCAAACTGAAATTCGCCGGCGTGCGCGTGCACCCTGCCGATAGAAATCTCAGAGAATTCTCTGCAGAAAAAACCTGGCCGGTTTGATACTATTTTAAGGTTCGATTTGAATGATTTAGTCTCTGAGATAGTCTGAGAGATTTGGGTCCTTTTGAAGGTCCTTTCAGTGGTCCTTTTAAGTGTGATGCGACGGTAATATCATGTTCCTTTTGTATTCGTCAAGTGCCGGGCGGGCAGAGTTATTTACAGTAGTTGGCCGTCGCCAACCCAACTCTTTCTTAAATTTTTCTTCAAATTATTAACACTTTGTTTTTAATTGATAATTTTTCTCACTATACTTATTTATAATTATAAATTATATACTAATATCTCCATTTACGAGAAAAGTTGCATTAAATCGAATTTTAAATATTTAGAAAAAAAAGTTAGATATCTGAAATCATCGAAACCCGTTGATTCCGAATTATTATGTTTTAGGCTGTTAAATATGAAATTTAAACAAATCTATTTCTAAACTTTAATTCGAAGGCTTAACAAAGGACCCTTGAGTATCGGCTACTCTATTGATATAGCCTCTCTGCTTGTTATTTATGATCGAATTCTTATTTCAATTTCAGCCTCTCTGATTACACAGGCCCACAAAAAAAAACAAAAGTGTCTGTGCAATTGACCAGACCTATATATTCTTATGTATTTTTCGACGCTGAATCCGAATTTGCAATAAA
>NC_046659.1:4861660-4862716 GCF_010883055.1 Belonocnema kinseyi | reverse complement strand
GTTGTCCTAGTATCATAGATAAAATTTTTAAGTCTCCACATATTTGCCATTTATGTTCCTCGTATTTTATTTTTGACAAAACTAATTCAATGTTTGAATACTTTTCTTTAAGCACAGTTGAATGCGCTAATGGTATAGGAGCGTACTTATTTGTGTTATGAAGAAGGACTGCTTTAAGGTGAAACGGCAACTTCCTCCAAATAGTTTCAGCAAAACCACTCGCAAAATAATGCATTAATTCAAATTTTGTTTTTTACACTGTTAAAAGTATATCGAAATCTATTGCGGGCTTCTCTTCAAAATTAATTTTTTTCAGTTTTAAAAATTTTTATTAACAAAATCTGAGATTATCGAATTCCGAAAATTTTGGATGTTAAAAATGGGAGAAGCCCGCCATGCGGAAAGTACTAATAAACATAATATCAATAAAAAAGATTAAATTATTCATTTATTTAAACAGGGTTTTGCTGAAAACAAAGTAAAATAAACCAGGAAAAATTCTGCGGAAAACCGGTTTTTTAGTTCACGGCTTTACCGCCAGTGGTCACTACTGATCTATTCTTGAGTTGAAACTATCCTTGCGAAAACTGCAATGTCGATAACATTGGAGAACTTATACCTGCGTATATCTCAGATCGAGACGAAGCCCTTGCTTATGACCCCATTTATTCCAGATCAAATAATGTGAGATTCTTTCAGAATGGTTTTCTTTCTGCCAAACCTCTTGAAAAATAATGCAAAAATTGAAATTTCGATTATTTAATGTTTACTGCTACATATATTGATAAGGTGGGCGTCTCTCGAAATTAAATTATATTCGAAACTACAGTTTTAATATCAATAAAATAAAAGTGATTATTAATCAATTTATCTTTCCGTAGATTTCGGTAAAAAAGTATTTTCTTCTACCAAAACACTCGAAAAATAATGCAAGATTTGCACTATTGTTTATTTAATGTTGATTGACATACTTTTCTATTTGGCGGGCTTCTCTCGAAATTAAATGATATTCGAAACTACAGTTTTAATATCAATAAAATAAAAGTGATTATTAAT